>NW_015151062.1:60575-62333 GCF_000732505.1 Cyprinodon variegatus | reverse complement strand
TCAGTCAGAGAAACAGGACTACACTGGAAAACAGGCCGGCATATCTCCAGCATATAATAGTAGTTGGGGGGTGTAGAGGACAACATCCAGAGCTTGATATTACAAAATGTCTCAATTTTAAATACCTGAAAAACTGTGACTTCTGGATGTCGAATTTCTGCGCTAACTGTTCTAATGAGGCAAACTTAATGTCTATATAAAGATAATTTAGAAAAGTTAATCCTTTAAACTCCAAGTATTAAAAACAGAGTCCATTAGTGATTATTTGATACAGACAATAATAGTTCTGTACTTTTAAACGACCTCCTGCACTGATTCCAGAGTTTTATTGTGTGAGTTAGAAGTATAAGTTGAGATTGGTTGATTAAACGGTAACCGGGGGCCGAGTAGAGCCGTAACTGAATTCCTCTCTAGAGTTACCTAAATAGGAATAGGATTTTCCTCTCTCAACCACTACAGTAATGCTCAAATATTAGCCGCCCAGTAGTATTATAAGAAGCTGGGGAGTGACAGGCCCCTAAGGCCATGGGGTAGCTGTTCGTTATCTTCCCCGCGTGATTTTTTCCTGATCTTTTCTGTTTTTTTTGGTTCTTTGTATTTTTGGTTTTGAGCCTCTGTTACTTCATTAAATCTGCACGAACTCATCTCTGCGTTTGGGACCTCAGTCAACCTCCATCCACACGTTGAAACAAAATAATTAAAGACAAAAGAAATAAGGAGATGTATCATTTATTAACTTACTTATTTGTTTATCTTACTTAAATATTTTCACAATTTAATAGTTCAAAGTATAATATATGTATAAATACATATAAAGAAATTATATAATATTGACTTTCTAAAAATAAAATGTGTATTTTTAGGGGTCAGCAGTCGGTAATAGTAATTTTAGGGGTAACATGCTGATATGTGTGGGAATAATTTCTGTAATTCAATTTACTTTATTTCTGAGGCTATGAAGAAGTAAATCCTAATCTTCTAGTTTAATCCCAGCATCATCTCTTCCCATAGATGCACTTTTAGTTTTATTAGTGGAGCATAATAGCAATCCATCCAGTTATTATTATTGTATTTTTAAAAACATCATTTTTAAAAATATCATAAAATTAATTTTATATATATAGCTCCAATCAAAACACGCATCATCTCAAAGAGCATTACAGAGACAGTCAGTTTAATTCAACCCAGTTAGATTTGTTAAAAGTTTCCTTTCTAAGAAAATCCAGCTGGTTACGTCCAGTTGTTGCCTTTGCAGGTTTCGCTCCTCGTAAATGAACATGGAGTGACAGTAAATATTTGCCTGCTCACTGTGTCCCCCTCTGATCCCTCCAGGTTGAGAGAAAAGAGATGCAGAATAAAAATCAGAAGTAAAAGAAGATAAATGTTAAGGTTGATGAATCTGACTGGATGATCTGGTTGAACTGTAAAGTGCCTTGAGATGACTTGTGTTGTGAATTTCTATAGAAATAAACTGAATTGAATTAAGGTTTACAGTATTTAGGTTACAGCTTTAGGTTTCTTTAGTTTAAAAAAAGATGATAAAAATGGCGATAACACTCTCCACCACGAACGGTGGAGATAAGATCCCTGGATGGGAAACATCTGCAGAAATTCACACGCTGCTCGTCTGATAAGCCTATAGAAGAAACAGCTCTGGATAGCCTGAGCCAACTTTTACTATAAGGTTTATTAAGAAATGTAAAGGGGTCCCTATGTCCTCCAGCAGTCTAAGCCTATAGCAGCAGAACTATAGAGATA
>NW_015151062.1:58725-59709 GCF_000732505.1 Cyprinodon variegatus | reverse complement strand
CAGTGTCAGTTCCTCTTATAGTTCCAGTGCTCATGTAAATAAAATACATTTAATTACCATCCCTTGAATATATTATTTTGCCTGATACAGAGAGAGCAGATTAGATTAAAGAAGTAAGAGTGGGTTACCTTTGTTTACTTCTGCACAATTCTATTCTCTTCAAAAGAAAACAGGATAAATCCACATATAACAGACATATTTAGACTATATTTGGTTAAATAGGAACGTATTTACCTTCTGTCTTAGTCCTAATTCCACATTGATCAGAGCCAGTGATGCTTTCAACATTGATAAACAGCATCTAGTGTGTGTGGTGCTGATAAGATTTATATTAATGTAGCAAGAAATGCTGCTGTTCTCTTTAAACAAAATGAGCCCTGATGCTCACATTAAGAATAAAAAAAGAGCATGAATATTTTCCAAAGGACTAATGAAACTGAAGACCAATAGTGTCCCTACTAAAGTTGAAATCAAACCTACGCCTTTGCCTAAATTAATTCCTTTTCCCCCACGGAATGAATTAAAATATGTTTAATCTGAAAATGATTTCATTAGTTCTTCGTGTACTGTAAAAATGTATAAAAATGATCCACATGTCGCTCATATTAAACAAACCAAAGAAAGATAAATCTATCCTGTCACTGAGTTGTAGAATCCTCTCCCTATAAATATTTAATTCTCTGTGAAAAAATAACGATCCTTCTTTAAGAAGATCTTCATGAGACGGACCTGCAATGTTTCTTTTTAAAGCTAACGTGTCTAACGGACCTAGTTAATGATTTATTTCTTTTTTTATACACAAAACTATGAAAAAAAATTGGACTAAATCAGGAAATAAAACAGCGTGATTGGCTGTAAAGAGAGCAGAGACTCCAGAGTTCACTGAACCAAACTTTCTCCACCTCTGAGGATAATGTTACTACGGTAACTGAAAACTGGTTGTTGAGTAAACTCTCTTGGAGCGCTTGGACTTCCTGCGGAGGA
>NW_015151062.1:54068-55344 GCF_000732505.1 Cyprinodon variegatus | reverse complement strand
TATATTAGCTGCGACACATGAATCAAGATGCTATGACCGAAAACATCTGATTGACAGATGACCGTTGAATTTAGGTGATCAGGCTGACGTAGAACTAACTGGCCTGCAGAAGATAACGGAAAAACACAGATTTTAAGACAGGAATTAATTTTTTTCTAAACTTTTTTCTAACTTTTGGGAAAATCTAGTCTGATAAAGAGGATTTATATCCATGTTTAAGCCAGAATGATTTGACATTTAAATATGACTTCCCTACAACTTTAAGCCTCTCTTCTCCCTGACCTTTGAAACCATTATTATTATAGTATTATTATTAATTTCAAATAATATCCAGTAGCTTTTTTTGTGTTTTATGTATTCCATGACTTTATTGTAAGGCTATTTCATTTATTTTATGTTGTTGATCTGTTCTGCAATGGTGCAGCTTTCATCATGCAGACCTGGCTGTGGTAGTACACCTCAGGGATTGGCTGTTTGGACTCTGAGCCCGCCCTCCACCTGCAGGCCTCCCATTGGAGCTCCCAACCACACCTGCTGAGCGACTGCCTGACCTTTAAGAGGCTGTAACAGAGAGTCATTGGATGGGGGCAGCTCTGATAGGCGCACTGTGTTTGCCCCCATTTGTCCCCCATTCGTTTAGGTTCTTTGGAAACCTGTTTTTCTGTGACTTAGCGTCGCGTCTCTGACTGCAGATGAAATCCGTTTGCAGGTTGTGAAATTTATTTTTGGCAGGTTGGTGTTTTCTAAAAATCTGTTTAGTGCTTCTGTTGCCGTTCTCTTCGGTCTAACAGTCAATTTAAAAGCAGCTGGTTTTAGTTAGTAATTTAGTTTTTTTTTCTCTCTTTTTGTGCTGCTTAATGCATTTGGCACCTCTTTGGTTCTAAACATTGTTAGCAAACTCTTTAACATCCGAACTCAATTTCAAAAATGGCAAAGCTAATGACAATAATCTTATATTAATTTAGGTCCAACTATTTTTTAATTTCTCTATAGTTGTTTCCTTTTTTGTGTTATGAGTAATAAACAGAGTAATCTAATCTCTGTATCACACTGATGGGAGTTATGTCAGGTTTCAATATCCTTGTAAGGCTCTAGATCAGGAGTCTTCAATGTTTTCCAGGTCAAGGACCCCAAACTGATGCTGAGATGAAGCACAGACCCCCGTATTATAGATATAGTATGAAATAGTGTTCTATCAAACAGGTTCTATAGTCACTCTATTACAGATGGAGTAATGTAACTAAAGTAATCCCTCCCTGGGATTATTAAAGTATTT
>NW_015151062.1:47281-53793 GCF_000732505.1 Cyprinodon variegatus | reverse complement strand
CTGAACTTCAGACCTCAGGGCGCCTCCACCGAGGACCAGGGATTCCTATGAATGATGATGTAGGTTAGAGGCTTGAAGGAGTTGAATGATGCAATGCATGAAACCAACAAAACCAACAAAACCACTAACCTTTTCAGAATCCTCCCTTCAGCGGGGACCGGCAGCTTTATCAGAGCGGACTGCTCCTTTAACACTTGTTGGGTGGCTAATAGTTGGGTGACTTGGAGCACAGAGTCAGGATCCAGGTCCTGGAAGCCAGACTCAGGCTTAATGATCAGGAGGCAGAGAAATCCGATTAGGGCTAGGCAAGAGGGACAATCAGTGAAGCGAGGACGAGGTCAAGAACTTGGTCAGGTAACATGAAGTTCTGGATACTGCCGGCTGGTTGGCCTTCAATCATCTGGCCCGGTCTGCCAGCCTCAGGCTGACTTATAACTGCTGGATCACAGCTGAGAGAAGCTGATTGCTCTGCAGTGCAGCAGGCAGCAGCTGGAGTCGATTGCTCACAGGCAGACAGGCCAGAATCGTAACAGTTCTGGATGCTGCGTTTTATCAGATTAAGTATAGATGGATGGTTTATCTCAACATCTTGATCCTGAAAATGCTCTAAAATGGTAAAAATGAAACACCTGCATAAACCTTTCCTGGTCTTTCCAATCACTCCTTACTCACTGATTACTCACCTTTTCACGCACAGATTCATACACTGTGCAGGGAGCCAGACTGATACCCAGGAAGACATAGACGCATCGCCATGCCGCTCGCATTCTGATGAGCTGCATCAGGGGCAACTTAACTTGGATGTCGGTCTACCTGAGCGGCTTCATCCAGGTGAGCAGGATGAGCCAGGAATGGAACCGCCTCCGCCTCCCGAGACACGGCCTCACAAACACGGATGTTTGCATCATATGTAAGAATGGAAGTGAGCTGTCAGAGTCGGGACGCCTTCTGGCAAGTAAGAAAACATTTACAGAGAATGGAAATAAGTTTTCATTCTGTAGTTTCAATCAGGCACTCCAGGATTGTACGGAAGAGGATTAGGGCCACTGAAAAGAAAAAAAAGTTAACTGATTTTTTACATTTAATTTCAGTATAGTATGGGAAAAAAGTCAGAATTCTGACTTTAATCTCAGAATTCTGACTTATTTTATTGTCAGAATTCTGAGATTTAAGTCAGAATTCTGACTTTTTTCCCATACTATACTGAAATAAAATGTAAAAATCAGTTTACGTTTTTTTTTTTTCTTTTCAGTGGCCCTAATCCTCTTCCGTAGGATTCAGCTCCGCCTCATACTCTATCATGTTCTCAACTCATTTGAGGTTATTTCAGGATTAACACCGTACCATTTAGGAACTCTGTAATTCCCATTGCATGCAATGAAAAATAGGTTTCTATGAATAATTAAATCTAAGACGTGACTTTGTGTGTTTTATCTGTGGCTCTGCTCAGTTTCCTCTATGAATTTATAAACAATAACGAAGAGTTTTTTTCCCAACATACACTCTTATGATAAATTAAATATTAAACATTAAATATTTTACATCCTTAAATCTGCACAAACTTCTGGGATATTTTATTTAACTAAAGCCATTTTGTTTCCATTCAAGTATATTATTCTATTTTTTTTCTGTATCTTCTATATTTTAATTTCCAACCTGTTTTTATATAATTAATGAATCCTTTTTTTTCTATTTTAAACCTTTTAACAACCATGCACAGTTTGGACTGAAAGATCTGCACCTTAGCCGTGTTTTATATGAAGGGGGGGCGGGGTTTGTGGTGTTGGCGGCTGCAGTTGGATGTTATGGAGGAGGCGTTCCACCAATCCGCTGATTTCCTGTAACGTTCTTGGAGGCGGTGCAGGTGTATCTCTGGTCATGCAGCTGTTAAAGATTCAGTTAACTGGTGTCACGGTTTACTTTTTGCAATAACTAAATGTATCTAATACTAATAAAAATGTGCATAGACTTTAAGCATTCACTTCCAGAATCTCAAGGGGTACAACTATATTAGTTAGGATAGGATCTTAGTTTAATTATCCATCCCCTTCGCTTTGCGCTTCAGCACTTCCTCTCTTGCTCCAGGCTGGGCTAACGTCTAATCTGAAGCTTCTAAAAGTCTCTTTGTTCTTAACAAAATCAACACAGAGAAAATAATTAGTTCAAAAGTCTGGTGTTTTTTTTTTCTTCTTCTTTTTATAAATGTGTGCATTTATCTGCTTGTGTTGTACTGTATAAAAGTTTCTTTGGGACATTTTAGTCACACAATGCAAAGCTCCAAACTCCAGAGACATTTAATTCTAACTTCTTATATAAATGCAGGTCTTTGCAGAATTGATTGAAAGTAAGAAGGACGTGTTTTGTCTCCTTTCCATCTCTTCTTTCTTTCATCTTTTCTCTTTTTTTTCCCTTTTTCCTTTTCTTCTTCTGTTTTTCTGCACTATTTACATTGCAGTGTCCATATAAACTGTAAAACTTCCTGCATAATTATAATAAAGCAATTTATATGCATGAAACAAGTGGAGCAATATGGCGATAGCCGTACTGCTACACTTGTGAAAGTAAAATCTGTTGGGCTCTTTTTGGCATCAAGACAATTATTATTATTGCCACATAGACAGGACACTGTAAAAAAAAAAAAAAAGAAAGTAAGAAGGACGTCTGAGGAGCATTTTATTAATTGCAAAAGGTTTCCAACAAGTCCTGGTTGTGTTCTGCTGATCTTTGTTCGCTATATAAACAATAAATTGGAGGAAAGAAGTCTTTCCCTCAAAAATGTCCTGTACCAAAAATATAGGGTTATGCTGAATATATTTATTAAATATATGGATATATTCAAGGAGAGTCTTTAATAAATGAATATATATACATAGAAACCTAGTTTTGTTTTAAATAAAATAAAACTCAGACTTTATGGACTTTGTCTCAGTGTGACCTTCATGCTCCTGTTTCATCAGATGGAAAAACACCTGCATCTGTCCAAATTCCCACCGTCCTCCGATAAGACTTTCCTACCGTCCCGTCCAATCACATCGCTTCAGTGATGCATAAAAGCGGCGGTTCCTAAGGGGTCAGCATGATCGAGCCATGGCCTTCCTGTGGATCCTCTCCTGTCTTGCCTTCGTCGGCGCCGCCTACGGTGAGACTGGTCTTCATCACCAGACTTATTTATTCTGCTGTAAATCATAAAGACGTCCAGCGTAGGTTGGAGGGAAAAGAAGCAGTTTGGGTTTAAATTCTGTTGTTTAATGATGTAATGATGTTTTTATAAGGTTGCGGCACGCCCGCCATCTCTCCCGTAATCACCGGTTACGCCCGTATTGTAAACGGTGAGGAGGCTGTTCCTCACTCCTGGCCCTGGCAGGTGTCCCTTCAGGTAAACAGATGAACGAATATATTTCATTATTTAGCTTTACTAAATCAGGGGCTATTTATAATTTCCATATAATCCCCACTGATAACAAATGTTGCTGCAACACAAGACTCCAGCATTAATACTTATTCAACCTTCTAAGACATCTTCCTGAGCATCATATGTTAGTATGAATGAGATCAAAGGGGAAATAATTGCCTTTAAATTTTGGATTTTTAATCAGTACATCTGAATACAAAAGCAAACCAAGTTTTTAACGTCAGGTGTTTGAAGTTATCCAGAATAAATTACTTCCCTTCAGAGTTTTAATGACCGTGGTGAAAATGGGGTGAGACCTTAACTATGTTTTAGGTATATTTATGTAGACTGACTATTGTAGTTTGGACCTTTTATTCCCAGAAAACAAAGAGTCTAGTCTAGACCTACAGAGAACAAAGAACATAGATTTTTAACCACAGAAGGACAAAATGATCAAATCTGAGCAATGTGTTTCAGGACTGGACTGGCTTCCACTTCTGTGGAGGTTCCCTCATCAATGAGTACTGGGTAGTGACAGCTGCTCACTGCGGCGTTACGTAAGCACTACGCACCTAAAATCTGCTTCCGTTCAGTAGAAGTGGTCTAACTCTTGGCGTTCATCTGCAGGACCAGCCACCGTGTGGTCCTCGGAGAACATGACCGCTCTTCTAACGCAGAAAGCACCCAGACCATTAGGCCTACCAAGGTGAGTGGAAACCCATCACAGCATGCGGTCCTTCCCCTCAACCTGGCATCTCTAATGATGTCACTTCCTTTCAGGTGTTCAGACACCCCAACTACAACAGCTACACCATCAACAATGACATCACCCTGATCAAGCTGTCCAGCCCCGCCCAGATCAACCTTCGCGTTTCCCCCGTCTGCATGGCTGAGACCAGCGATAACTTCCCTGGAGGCATGACGTGTGTGACCACTGGCTGGGGTCTGACCTATTACAATAGTAAGAGCTTCCATCAATCAGAACACCCTGACTGAGATGGTTCACCGTCTGTTACAGACCTGAATGTTGTTCCCATGAAGGAAACCATGTCTTCATGTAGTTCAGACTATGAGTTCATGCTTTTACAAACAGAACACCTATTATTCCTCACCTTCATCCAATAATCATCCAGCAGGGAAGTCATGTGATCATCTTATCCTCATCCTACATCTCTGAACTAAATAGAGATAAAAGTATGAGGCGATAGTAGAGCTATCACAAGAGAAGTTCTATATTAGAACATTAAAATATCATCGGCAAAGATAATAAAAACTGTTTATCTCTAAAGTGTTTTTCCCAATATAAGTTAAAAAGGTAAAAAATAACTTTTAAAATCTACAGTAGAAATATGCAAATACAGGTTTTTTTCAACAAGTTAGATACAGATATAAAAAAGATTAAAAGTGTAATCCTAATGGACTTTAAAGGAACAACATTGACTAAATTAGAGTTTTACCAACTTTTATTTGTGCAAACCTGCTTTTCATTCCCAAAAGCATTTAAGGAAACAGACCATGAAGTTCCCTGAGTTCAGTTACTACATATTTTTGTGTTGTCATTAAGGCAAACTTAGGTTAGGTCAACTAAAGTTGTTTAACATCAACAGAGGCATTAAAGTAATTAAAAAGTAATGAGATAAGTGGCTTAAGTTACGTCCCTGTACTCCTTATCCCAAAGTCTTTCGTTTGAAAGACCTTAAATTATTTTAAAATGTTTGATTTAGGTTTAGGAAATTAGTTTATCAACTAATGAATGTATTCATTCTTTTGATAAGGAGCTTGTTTTATCAAACTCAGCAGTGGAATAGAACTGAAATCCTGAAGGACAGAAAGCTTCTAGATGTGATTCTACTTCGACACAACTGACCCTAATAGGAGCTTTTTAGCAGAAGTTGACTTGTGCTTCTATCGTATCATAACTATTTAATACAGCTGTGCTCATGAAATATCACCTTCATATCAGTTTATGAAAGATCGGTTCATGTTTTTAGACCTTCAGTTCACATCTTTGATAAAAGAGAAGCCTTCTAACTAACAGTGATCAGGTTTATTATCCAGAACATCCCAGCCAGCAGAGGGCGATCTTGTTCCAGTAATAACTGTCCTGCTGACTGTGTGGTGTGTTTTTGCAGATAATGACACCCCACCCCTGCTGCAGCAGGCCGCTCTGCCCCTGCTCACCAACTCCCAGTGCAGCAACTACTGGGGCAGCCAGGTCACCGACCTGATGATCTGTGCCGGAGCTTCTGGAGTCACCTCCTGCATGGTGGGAGCTTACTTCCTGTCAGGTTCTTGTTACCCTGTTTGACCTCACAGTTTTTATTTACCTGCTGGGGTGTCGCTGTTCTTCTTCTCAGGGCGACTCTGGTGGTCCTCTGGTCTGCCAGAAGAACGGCGCCTGGACCCTGGTTGGTATCGTGTCCTGGGGAAGCAGCCGTTGCTCCACCAGCACCCCAGCTGTCTACGCCCGTGTCACCAAGCTGCGTGCTTGGGCCGACCAGATCATTGCTGCCAACTAAGCATGCTGAGCAACGTTGACACATTTCCACCTTAATCTTTAATAAAATCCAGAAACTGACTGAATCTGCTGCCAAGCGTGGTTCTTCTTCTGCAGACCCTCATCTTCATCAGTCTGATCGTCTCTCACTGAGTGCCATGGTGACGTTAGAAATAAAACAATGAAAAAAATGTCCATCTACAAGTACTTACATTCAGTAAATACGTATTAAAGAAACAACATATTGGACATAAGTGTTGTTGTCCATATCTATATACAGTGCTCTTATGACAGCATCGTTTTAAAGAAAAACTAACACAGGGTCAGTGTTGTATTCAAAGAAATACAATCAACAACATAAAAACACTGAAAATAAACTAACATTTGGTTTAATATCATGACTTATTGCAAAGCAGACCCCCTTCTATAGCTGAACAAAGAGAAGCAGTTCTTGTTTTTCAGATCTACCATTAGGTTCTTCAGCCATGGGTCTCCAACCTTTTCCCTTAGTGAGCTACCTTCATTTACCTGCAAACTACGTTAGCTACTCGTCTAACACTACGCTACTGCCTGAACAAAATGCTGTTCAGAAAACAGATTCTGAACTTAAAACATCAGAACATG
>NW_015151062.1:42184-44691 GCF_000732505.1 Cyprinodon variegatus | reverse complement strand
TTGTCCTTGTCTTGTAACTGTTTAGTTGTCTGATTTTATTCATCACATTTGTGAGAAAGACGAGATCAAGAATCCACTCTGCATCCGTTAATTGTTGTATCTTCTTCTCTACTCTCCATAAAAGTCTTAATTTCACCCAGCAAAGAAAGAAAGCGCTGCAGTACCTTACCACGCCTTAACCATTTCACGTCGATATGAAGAAGATCCTCATGGTGTGCAGATCGCTCTTCTGGGATGAACCGGAAGCTCTGGTGCTGCTTTGCCTTAGCTCCAAAGCAGTTTATAATCTTCACAACGGGTCCAATTATTTTGTCAATATCAAGAACTTTAGCACAGAACTTGTGAAAGTCAGAATGTGCCTTACAATACATTACACTGTGTGCAGAATTGTATTTTTGAGGATTATTTTTATTATCGGGCCGCATGTGTTCTCAATCAACCCAAAAGTGTTAGGAATCCAGTTTGTGTGGGTTGTGTGTTGTTGGTGTTTTCTCCCTCCACCACCAGGTGGCGCCCGGTTCTCATTGGCCCTTCAACACACCTGCGGATGGTTGGCTCATTATCTGAGGACTCTTAAGCTGCTGACTGCCACTACCTCGTCGCCGGAGTGTTTGCCAGTGTTGGGTACTCTAGCCAAGCTGAGTTTAGTTGAGTCTTTTTTCTCTTTGAGCTCTAACCTTGTTTTTTGTCTTTGCCTCTCGGCAGAAAGTCATCCTGCAAACTGGATGTTTTGGCCTTCTCCCCCTGGAAGGATCGTTTGAGCTTCACAAAGAGCAGGGGATAAATCTCCACACGTACCGTTCAAATTCTCCTGGAAATCTAAGTGGCAGTCAGGTCCATTGCTCCTCAGAGAACCAACCTAACCTGAGTGAACCCTGTCCACCCTCCAACGAGTCAACCAAGTTCTAGAATAACCCACACAGACTGGATTCTGGGAAGGACACCTTTATCTGGAAACGTTTCAGTCTTTGTTTTTGCAAGTCGTCTAAGTTTCCTACAGAACCTGAACTAAACTCTGAACTTCCCTTCTCACTTCCAGTTCCAGTTCACCAGCTTTCTGAGTAACTCTGGATCCACGCATCGTGCTCTTAATAAACCTGTTAAACCTTTTCTCTGGTTCTCTGAGTCGTTTCCTGCATGTGGGTCAGATCCCTTAAAAAGAAGATGACAAAAAGAATCCTTAATATCAATCTTTAATATTTTTGGAAGTTGATGTGTGTTTTTTTTAGATTTTGCCATTTAATGAGGATGTCTGTGTGAGCAGGTAATTATTACTGTGCAGAATTATTAGGCAAAGTAATAAAAATCAAATATATACGCATCTCACTTGTTTATTTTCACCAGGCGAACCAATATAACAACTCAAAATTCAGAAATAAACATTTGCGACATTCAAAAACAAAACAAAAAAACTCAAATCAGTGACCATTATATCCTCCTTTCTCCACCATGACGCTCTAAATCCTTCCATCCATAGATTCTGTCAGAGTCTTGATCTGTGTGCGATCCTCATGGCGTGCAGCAGCCTCCCTGTTTTCCCTCCCTGTAGATCTCACCTTTCATGAAGGACCACAGGTTCTCCATGGGGTTCAGATCAGTTGNGAGTGTTTGCCAGTGTTGGGTACTCTAGCCAAGCTGAGTCTATCCGAGTCTTTTCTCTCTGAGCTCTAACCTTGTTGTTTTTTGTCTTTGCCTCTCGGCAGGAAGTCATCCTGCAAACTGGATGTTTTGGCCTTCTCCCCCTGGAAGGATCGTTTGAGCCTCAGAGAACCAACCTAACCTGAGTAAAACCTGTCCGCCCTCCAACGAGTCAACCAAGTTCTAGAATAACCCACACAGACTGGATTCTGGGAAGGACACCTTTTTCTGGAAACATGAGTCCCGTTTCAGTCTTTGTTTTTGCAAGCCGTCCAAGTTTCCTATAGAACCTGAAATAAACTCTGAACTTCCCTTTTCACTTCCAGTTCCAGTTCACCAGCGTTCTGAGTAACTCTGGATCCACGCATCGTGCTCTTAATAAACTTGTTAAACCTTTTCTCTGGTTCTCTGAGTGGTTTCCTGCATGTGGGTGGCTCCTTAATATCAAACTTTAATATTTTTGGAAGTTGATGTGTGTTTTTTTTTAGATTTGGTCATTTAATGAGGATGTCTGTGTGTGCAGGTAAATATTACTGTGCAGAATTATTAGGCAACATAATAAAAATCAAATATATACCCATCTCACTTGGGTATATATTGGGTATATATTTTCAAAATATATCTCAAAATTCAGAAATAAACATTTGCGACGTTCAAAAACAAAACAAAAAAACTCAAACCAGAGACCAATCTATCCTCCTTTCTCCGCCATGACGCTCTAAATCCTTCCATCCATAGATTCTGTCAGAGTCTTGATCTGTTTTTGATCTTCATGGCGTGCAGCAGCCTCCACAGCCTCCCTGTTTTCCCTCCCTGTAGATCTCACCTTTCATGAAGGACCACAGGTTCTCCATGGGGTTCAGATCAGG
>NW_015151062.1:39248-40279 GCF_000732505.1 Cyprinodon variegatus | reverse complement strand
GGTTACGCCCGTATTGTAAACGGTGAGGAGGCTGTTCCTCACTCCTGGCCCTGGCAGGTGTCCCTTCAGGTAAAAACAAACTCATTCTATTTAGTTGCTGTAGTTTTTTAAATAATTTAAACTAATAATTATTGCTGGAAGCTCAAAGCTCATTTTAATGCATAATCAACCATCCTTCACATCGTCCTGAGATTCATAAGTTGCACTGAATGAGATGAGAGGTGATTTGATAATCTTTCAATTTTAGAGTTAATTTATTCATGTGAAAAGAAAATTCTATTTTTTTGCAGTTATTGAAGAGCTGCAGGATTTAATATTTGATTTTTAAACATTTAGAAACAATAACTGAGTAGATCAGGTGTTATCCTGGAGTTTTTATGGGCATGGTGAAAAATAATTTCAAATTTAGACTTAACTATATGAATTATATTGACGTAGATAGAAGGTTCTTTCAAATCAAAAATAAAACTGCACTTTGACCTTTTATTTCCCAGAATACGAAGCGTTTAGATGACAAAAATACAGCATTTTTTGATTTTGAGGAGTACTAAGAATGTAAGATTGTAGTTCTTAAGCTAAACACCACTGATGCATCAGATGCTTAGAGATAATTTTCAGCTACAGCTTCTGTGTAACTGAAAATCCTCTGGTGCGTTCTGCATGTCGTTATCCAGTAAACACCTGCTCAACGGCACATTGAGCAAAACAAGCTATCGCTTTGTACTTTTAATAAACATGCTGATCAAATAAATACACAAATCTTTTTCACAAATTGAACCCGAACAGTAAATGGCTCTTATAGCTGATTTTCAGGAGTAGCAGCTCTAACGCTGGATTGTCTTCCTGCCAGAAACTGGGATTTAAACCCAGAATTCTTAATGACGATGCAGATTTAGCCGTATATTAAAAAGGTGCTAAAATCTGAGCAATGTGTTCCAGGACTGGACTGGCTTCCACTTCTGTGGAGGTTCCCTCATCAATGAGTACTGGGTAGTGACAGCTGCTCACTGCGGCGTTACGTAAGCACTACG
>NW_015151062.1:34076-36638 GCF_000732505.1 Cyprinodon variegatus | reverse complement strand
CTATAGCAGCAGAACTATAGAGATAGAACTATAGAAATCCAAAGATTTTAGTGATTATCAGTCTAAACTTTCATTACAGTCCTTAATTCACTGCTTAGGCATCAGACCTCCATCTGCTCCTGGAGCAGAAACCTGCTGCTCACTTATTAATCCAAACCTATAGCTAAAGGCACATCTCCCATCCCAGCGTGCCATGCGGGCTCTCCCTCCATTATGGAATTTATTTTAAGCTTTTGGTATTTGCATTTAAATGTTTGAACAATCTTGCTCCACCCTGTAATTCGGAGCTGCTTCATCATCACCTCCCAGCCAGATCTGCAGCTCAGCTGACAGGCTGTTGATGTTGGTCCTTAAAACTAGGATGCACACTGCAAAAACGATCTAGAAATAAGTAGAAATTTCTTAAATTAAGTGTATTTATCCTTATTCTAAGTAGGTAAATGAGTTTACCAATGGAATGAGTATTTTTACTCTTAAAATAAGATAATTAGATAAAATGCACTTGAAATAAGACAATGCAATTGTGTTTTCTTATTTTAAGTGTAAATTGTCTTGTTCCATTGGCAAAATGTCTCTTTTACCTCCTCAATTCAAGAACAAATGCACTTATTTTAAGAATAAATGACTTATCTAGATTTCGATTTTTTCCAGTGCAGCTCAGGGCTGACGGAGCATTTCCTGTCTCTGCTCCCAAGTTATGGAAAATTCGCCCCTGGTGTTTAACAGGCCTCTGCTTTTCCAGCTTCTAAATCTCTTTTAAAAACACATTTTGATTCCTTGCATTTAACTGTGATCCGGTTCGTTCTGTACGACACTTCAAAATATGCCTGCTGTGATAAAAACTTAAAGAGTTTTTTTGTTGTTGTTGTGTTTAATCTTCAAACTTAACTCATGTTTTCTCACTGGTTCTCTAAATATACAGCATTTGGCTTTTTCCTCTAATTTTCTGAATCCGCATCTCATGCCGTCTGCCACTCCCATTTTGAAAACCACTGAAATAAAGTCCAACTTTAAAAAGAAACAAACAAACTGTTTACATTTGATCACTGCTGAACTTTATGGAAATGTTCATTTACTGTTTATAAAGCAGAACTGAATGAAATTTGGTTTTGTCTACAGTCTGTACAGAATGACAATAAACGCTGATTAAGACATATTGTCAATGATGTATTGAAACAAATATAAACAATGGAGAAAAAATCTGTAAACAAGGTGAAAGATTAAGCTGTTATTTCCTGTTATTTCCTGTTTCTGCCGTTTGTGTTGATCTGTGACTGGAGCTCTTTATCAATCCTCCACCATCAGATTGTTTTTCTGGGCCTTTTTGGGTCCAATCAGGCTGATATTAGAGGAGCTAATAACGACTTTGCAACACTGACAGAAACAAGTATTCATGTTCCCTGCGTCACAAGATTATACTTAATTCTGTCCCCATAAATAAAATACTACAACTTTAAAATGTTTAAAGGATTTTTATATTTTGGTGTGTAACTTGAAAAAGATTAAGACATCAAATTATCCTTTTAAAATAGCTTTTATTTACTGATATCTCTTTTCGTCCAAGAATAGCCTGAATATTATACCACCGCCATAAATACCACCGACACCTGATAAGCGTCCGGAGGAACGACCTGTTTTTTGCTCCTGAAGAAAAGATGTGGGAGGAGATTGTTTCCAACATGGATGAAGTTCTAAGCCTGTCCTGAAAAACAAGCTCTGACCTGATGAACAAGGAAAGAGTCTCTGGGTGGAAAAGTACTGGAAGCCTTCATGTGTTTCAGCAGCGAGGAATCAGCTTCAGACAAACCTGTTCTGAACGTTGCTTCAGAGCTCTGGTCCAACTTTAGGAGGATTAGGAGCAGAAATCTGACGAAAAACTGAGAGAAACCACAAATAATTTCACAACCTTAATGGGAAACTTATCTAACTGGACAACAAGCTAAAAAACTTGTTTATCCCTTCACTCATTCTTAAACCCCTTTATCTATTCACCCATTCATTCACTTCCATCCACTTACTCATTCACTCATTAATTCCCCAACATATTTAGACATACAATCACCTGTGCATTCACACATTCATTCTTTTATTCATTTTTTATTCACCCATTCATTTATTCACCCATTTATTGATTAATTAAAATTGACCCTTTTATTAATCCATTTGTTTACCCATTCATTCATTCACTCATTCGTCCACACATCATTCATTTATTCTCTAATTTATTCATTGATATATTCATCCATTTATTTGCTTATTTGCACATTTCTTTGCCAATTATTCTATTCTATTCAGTTTATTTCTATAGCTCCAATTCACATCATGTCATCTCAGGTCACTTTCCAGTTCATTCATTCATTTATTCATTCATTCATTTGTTCATTAATTTACCCATTTATACATCATTTAATTTATCCTTTTATTAATCCATTAATTGACACGTACATTCATTCATTCATCCATCTGCCCAGTCATTCATTAATTTACGCATTCATTCGCTCATTCAACCACTAATTCATTCACCCACCCATCATACATTTATATACCCATTTATTCATTCAC
>NW_015151062.1:27966-33026 GCF_000732505.1 Cyprinodon variegatus | reverse complement strand
GAGACAGAAGCAGACATAGAAAAAGAAGCATAGATACAAAAGGCAACTGTCAACCAGCTCCACAGGCGGCCCCGTCCAGGAAACACACAGGTCATTTAATCCGATGGCAAAGGAACCAGTAGTTGAAAACTCATAATAAAAAGTTAATCTAAAAAGTAGTTATATTGTTCTTGCAGGTATAAAAACATTTTTCTGTCTAAAAATGGCCCCTGAGTAAATTATTCTTCATCTTAATCTTCATCTACATCTGTGATGAGAAAAATAATTTTACACTATTCCTCTTGTTCAGCATTAGATGTTCTGTATACTTTAATTATCCTTCTGTCTTCTTTGCTCCTGAAGTAGTTCAATTAGTGCGATCTTTTGTCTGACCGGAACAGAAAGACTGGATCTGTTCTCCCTGGTAAGGATTTATAAATGCTGCTTAAATGAAAAACACGGATCTCAATTCTTGTAAATTCAGGACTTGGACTTTTTTCTCTGGTAACTCTTCATAAAGATAAAGAAGAATGAAAAGCTTTGTTTCTTTCTAAAGAATTATTTATATATATATATATATATATTATTACTTTTGAGTAATTATCTTTTCATTACAGATTACTTTGATTCATAGATGGGTTTCTGTTGATATTTTGTACCAATATGAATATCTTTGATTGTTAAAAAGTTTTGGTTAAAAATAGATGATGGTTAAAGCACACGACTCATGTATGAAAGCCTTAGTCCTTAACTCGGATGACCCGGGTTCGAATCAGACCCGTGGTCCTTTGCTGCATGTCTCTGCCCCTCTTTCAAACACGCTTTCCTGTCAGCCTACTGTCCAAAAAATGAGCCTCTAGTGCCGTAAAAACTTGAAAATTAGATGTCAGCGGGGATGTCAGGAATCCAGTTTCTGTGTTTCCTTTTTTCCTCCACCAGGTGGTGCCCCGTCCTCATTGGGTCTCCCACCTGCAGCTCAATGTCTCATTACCTGCAGAGTGTTCTTAAGCTGCTGACTGCCACTACCTCGACTCCAGAGTGTTTGCCAATACTGGGCACTCCAGCCATGCTTAGTTAAGCAGAGTCTAACCTGAGTTTTTGTTTTGCTGTTTTTGGTTTTTTTGTTTTGGTTGGTTTTTGTTGGTTCAACTTGGTTTTTTTTCACCTTGGTTTTTACTTTTTTTTTTTTTTTTGCTTTTGGGCGGGAGTTCTTCTTGCAACTTGGTTTTTTTTGTGCTTTTCTCTCTCTGGAAGGATCAACTGAGCTTCTAACTGAGCTGGGGTTCCAAACAGGAAGTTTGGACCCACTTTCCCCAAGAGGTCGTTTGAGCTTCACACCGAGCAAAGGTTTCATCTGCACCGCAGCCCGTTCAAGTACCGCAGGAAATCAGAGTGGCAGTCAGCTTCTCCGTTCACCAGGTAACAACCGCAGAGTAACCCAGTCCGCCCATCACCAAACAGGACACTCTCTGCTACAATCCTCACAGTCTGGATTCCATGAAGAACACCTTTCCCTGGAGAAGTGAGTCTGCAACCTTTTCCTCCAATTCTAAACCTAAGGTTCAATTTTCCCACTGAGCCTGAACTAACCGCAGTGTCTTCCCCTCACCTTCCAGTTCCCATTGAGCAGTGTTCAGAGCAGCACTGGATTCACCACATTACCAAATAAACCTGTTTGAACTTTTCCCTGGTCTCTCTGTTTGGTCTTCTGCATCTTTGGGTCAGAATTTAGATAAAAAGATTCCCATTTAATTCTCAATAAGTTAGAAATAAAGATAACATTATTAGAGCGAAAGCACAGGACATATTTATTTCAAATCAGAGCAGTTTTCACATCATTACAGGAGAAATAAATCCATTTATTCTTCCCTTCTTCTAACACCACATCCTCAGGCGGAACCGTGTCCAATTCACCAGGACGCATCTTCAGTTTATTATCTAGGAGCAGGTGGAACCGCAGAGATCAGCCCTCAGGAGGCGTGCTCAGGTGCGCCTGTGTGGGCAGGTGTGGCCCACCGGGCGGCAGTAGCAGATGGCGTTGTAGAACCGGCAGTAGCAGGTGTCACAGGGGTCACAGCAGGGCAGCGAGTAACCCAGGCAGAACTGCTGGTGAGGGATGCAGCGGCGAGGGGAGCGAGCGGCCCGGCCCTGCAGCTGCAGCGCAGACGAATCCTGCAGGACAAGAGAAGCAAAGAGGAGGGTCAGTGGGGGGGGTGTCTACAGAGAGCTGCTGAGGTCAGTTCTGCACCTCATTGTTGGAACCCGTCTCCATCATGAACCGGTCCTCCTCTGACTCCACAGGAAGGAGAACAGCTTCCTGAACAGGGTTGGGGGCGTGGCCTCGATCTGCAGAACACAGGAAGGAAAAATGTCACCTGAGACGTTTAAACTTCTGCTCTGATGTTCTCTCTAAAACACTCCTGCAGAGAACCAGTGGATCCATTAGCACCAGTAGTTCTAGAGGAGGAACCTTCTAAAAAATCTGGACCAGAACCTCGTTACCAACAGAGGGGAAAAGTTTGCCCCTTGAAATTATTTAACTATCTGAGCTGGGGTGTGTCAGCTGACATGGACGTGTCACCGACCGATGTCAGACAGGTAGGAGGTGTCGGTGCGGAGGCCCCCCGCCGGGCCGTCGTCCAGCTGGATGCCACCATGAACCAGAGCACAGGAGAGGCGCAGCAGGCTGAGGGACCAGCAGCAGAGCAGCAGCCTGCCAAACATCCTGCCAGGGATGAGGAGGAGAAGAGAAGAAGAAAAATCTGCACTGCAACTCCCACAATCCTTTGCTCTTCCTACGAGGAGCTCTGAAAGGAGGAAAAGGAAGCAGTTAGATTCCCTGTCTGGAGAAGTTGAGCCATTCTAGTCGTATATTTCCTCTGAACAATGACGGCATGAAACTAAAGCTTTGATAAAACAGAAAAACAGCATCAATGCCTTCAGAGACGCAAACAAATAAAAATAAAAATGTCTTCCAATGAATGAATGAGAGCAGCCAGAGGTCCAGCTTCATTAGAGAAACACCTCAGACTGAACAATCTGATCACAGTCAGAATCGGTTCTCCACCTGGAAGGACTTCATGGAGCTAAAAGATGAAAATGTTTTAGAGATGAAAAAATGATTCCTTATGAAATCGATGGAGGAGAGAAGCTGGAGACCAACAATAAAAGTTCCTTAAATATGATCTACAGATGGAGCAGTTATGGGATCAGGATGATCAGGCTGAGAACAAAAAGGAAAAGTACCGAAAAGACAACCAGTTATTTTAGTTTTTTTGAGAAAAGTTGCTCGATTGTGGAAATCTTTGTTGCCGTTACTTCTGTCTAAATTCATCTATGCACACAGAATTAAGTATTTATATTAATTTTAAAGATTTGTCTTCATTTATAATTTTAAATGTAGATTTAATTACTAATGGGAAATAAAATTATTACATTCTTAATTTTAAATGTATTTTAAATTATATAATCGGACATTTAATTATTTAAATCACACTTTTTTTTTTTAAATCTATAATTAATATTTAACTCATAACTCAAATGTATTTTAATTAATCTAGGGAGAAATTTAATTATTAACATTTCAGTTCTTTAATGGGACATTTGATTATTTCATTCATTAATCTTAAATGCAAATTTAAATCAATAAATGAGCATTGAAATATATAATTGAGTAATTTACATTTTAATGGTATTTTTTTAGGTTTTGAATTATATATCAAATAAGCTAATAAATAAACATTACCTCTATTTATTTAATGGTACATTGATGTAGTTCATTCATCCTAAAATCAGTGTTTCGTGACCTTCCTAGGGGTCCGGCCCCCACTTTGGGAACCCTTGATTTACGCTTCAGGCCATTTGGCAGAAATAAAAGAAAAGAGTTATAATTATTAATAAGTAATAATAATAACGCCTGTGATCCCAGAGGATAACGGTTTGTTTTCCATTTTCTCATTTTGGTCAAATAAAGAACCAAAATGAAAGTAAAGTAAAAACCTAAATGTAAGCTGACCAGAACTAAAACACGACAATAAACACAAATCATTCATAAAGGTGAAAAACAGAAACAAAAGTGATCAAAATCAGTCATTTTAAAAGTTATTTTATGATAAATAATTTAATATTCCATTTTTTTTTTTGTAAATACATAAATTTTTTTCTATTTTCGCTTCATTTTCCATTTTTTCTTTACTGTTTATGAAGAAAGTAAATAATGTAAGTATTTTTCTTAGAGGAAGAAAAGACAAAGATTCTCTATCTAATAGTTTTCTTTGAAATCTACCAGAAACTACAAACATTTAACGTCTTTTCAGGAAATACAGGATGAAAAACAAAAAAACTTTTCATTCAGTCTAACAGCTGATCATCATCATCCTCATCATCATCATCATCATCATCATCATCATCATCATCATCATCCTCATCATCATCAGGTGGAAACTCACCCTCTGGCTGTCGTTCCTGCTGCGTTTCTGTTTCTGAGGAGATGAAGGTGATTTAAAGCCCAATCAACAGGAAGTGGTCACATGACCAGCATGGTGGGCGTCGCCGCCTCTGTTTAATTTGGGATTGATCATTGAAGGCTCAAAACATAAGGAGCTTTTTCATCATCATTTAGCAGCCAATGTACGACTGCAGCCCAACAGGAAACCGATAATTGTAATAAAAAAACAGCGACTTTCTCTCCAGCATCTATTCCAGAAAAAAGCAGAGAAGCTGCTGGAGGCTCCTGGTGTTTCTCCACCCGTGAGCTTCTGTGTGTCTGAGCTACGGTTAAACGACTGAACTCAGCAGATGATGACAAGGAGAGACGCTTTTTTAAAAAGTAATTCAGTCCAACACTTTTAAATAAACTAATATGTGGTTTTAAAATAAAAAAGTTCCATTCAGTCTGGAATCTAGGAGCTGCTGCAGAAGCCCAGATCTTCTTCGTTCTTCACTTTGGATCTGGATCTTTTTTCCTCTGACGAATCTGAAAACATGCACATTAAAGCTGATTATTAAATGCATTTTCTAAATTAGATTTACTCTATCATTTAAATGTAGTTTATTTATCTAATTGATTGATTGACTTTATT
>NW_015151062.1:26071-27085 GCF_000732505.1 Cyprinodon variegatus | reverse complement strand
TGCTCAGGTTAAAGAGACGTTTAATCATCAAATTAACTATTTTTTAATTCTATGGAATTTAATATTTGACTAGTGTATTAGATAAATGAATAAATGTGTATTTATTCAGACATTGTTGTTTTTAATGTTTTGGCACTCGGGGATCACATCACAACGTTTACGAAACCACCTGGCGAGCCACCATTTAACGCTAACGACCCCCCCGGGGGTCTCGAAACCGGGCTCTAAAAATAACGCTGTGACTTAATGTAACGTTTTATGGTCGACTAACTAAAATCATTCTGCTTTTCTTTTCAACTTAGGATGATTAAATTATACTTAAACAACAAGAAGAGATGTTGAAACAACTAAAGATAAAGAACAAATTTTAAATCTAAACTTTCACTTTTATTAAATAGGTGTTCATGCTAATTAATATTGACCAAACCTGCTTCCGTATTAATACTTAAAATGAGTTTTTTATGCTAAACATTGGTTTATTTGGTAATGTTTTCACAACAATAGATTTAATTTGACTAAAGATAACCAAATTAACATAATCCTGTCACTTTGAAGTATTTAGGAAACTGAATATTGTCTGTAGCTGCCAATGGGAGCGGACTTCCTGTCATTTCCCAGGATGCTCAGCGGCATGTTTTTATATCCTGTGTTGCATCATTAATAAGATGAAGGTGTTTTATATGTTGCATTCTTTTCCGGTAACTTTTAAAACTTAGTCTGCTGGTTTAAACTGGATTTATTTTTATTTAAAGCTAACCACCATGTTGTTTAGCTTGACTATTATTAATAATACGTGAACCAGATGTAACCAGATGTGTTGATTCGTGTAACTGACAAAAACAGCATGAAAAATGCAAACATCTAATATAATAATTAATTCCACTGAATCATTTAACTCCAACTTGAGGAAATTAAGCTCCAACATTTAGATTTAATAATGTTATTACTACTTAATAATATTAATTAATCTAAACAAAACTGTCATAATTAACCGTTATAAACATCTAGATGTTT
>NW_015151062.1:20952-22943 GCF_000732505.1 Cyprinodon variegatus | reverse complement strand
GTAATAAATAAAGAAGCAAATTAAAATAGATATATACATTAATGTCTCACTGTATAATTTAATTTCTATCTAAATTCATTTGTTTATTGTATTTTTAATGGCATTCTTATTTATGTATTGAGCAATTATTTATTTCTGTATTTATTTTTAAACATGGTAGAGCTGGTCCTCCATATTACAGCAGAGTATTAGGGCCGGGCTAGAGATATTTTTTTCTTCTTTTTCAAGAATAATTCTGGAAATAGAAGAAAATAAAATCTCTATTCTGGCCCTAAAACTCTTTCTACCAATTTCCATTTAGTTTAACAACAACAACAACAACAAAAGGCGTTGCCATGGCCACCAGTCTCTCCTGCTTTATAATCTCTGGTTTTAAAATCAGACATGGAGCCATTTTCATGTTGCCAAGCTTTATATATTAGATAATTAAATCTAAAGTTGATCTAGATTTGGCTGCTGACGGTGAACATCTCCATCCATTGATCCATTGTTTGGATCCAACATGGCGGTCGCACAGCCTGAGGAGTCAGGTGACAGAGGAGCTCCCTCTGCTCCTCCCTCTGTCACCTGACCGCCATCTTCCTCTGTGCCGCAGACAGACACCTGCAGACAGCGCCAGTAGATCCCAGATCGAGTCGATCCGCGCAGCCGGAACTCAGGTGCAGACAGTCCGCGTCCCTCAGCGGGTCCCCCCCGGAGCTTCCAGCCATGGTGTTCGAGTCCATGGTCAGCGACCTTCTCAACAGGTTCATCGGGGACTACGTGGAGAACTTGGACAAGTCTCAACTGAAGATCGGGATCTGGGGAGGTGAGCCGCTGTGCTAGCTGGCAGCTACCGCTGCCAAACAGGGACGTCAACCAGACTCAGTTCAGAAAATCCCGCATTTCCCCCACTGCTGGTGGCATGCCTTCTTTATATCATATTCATAATCCATGATGGGCCTGATTGGAGGATTACAGTTTGCTCTTTAATTCGGCTCCTATTGAAACCACAAACATCCATTAATTCAGCCTAAATTAAAACTTTTTTTGCTGGTGACACTAAAGGCGGAAACGATCAGAGCAGCGCGGCTATAATTTCACTGCTTCATGGTAGATCATAGATCAGCTGACAGCTGCTGAGATGTTGGCCGAATGAAAGTGTGTTACAGGCGGAGCCCAGTGAGCCACAGAGCTGCCTGTGTTCAGCTGTAGGTCCAGGCAGAGCAGAGTTCATTCACCCCCCTGTCATCAGAGGGAGGGCTGGCCTGGAGGATGGAGCTTCATGGGGTAAACAAGTGATCGATCACTGCCCTCACCTGCCCCCCGCTGGGATACACGGGGCTCATGCACCTGCGCAGGTGAATCAGACTGATCCACCTGCGCAGGTGGGTCAGTGGATCAGACTGATCCCAGAACAGAGAATATTCCACCGTTCAGCGCGCCAAGATAAGCAGCAGCTTTATCAACACCCAGACCCCCCACCCCCCCCACACACACACACACTCACTGTGGTTCCATCAGTTATAGACCTTATTATGGACATATTTCATGGCAAACATTAATGTCATTGTAAAAACCAGAAAGGCCAACTTGCCAAAATATATGAAGAAAAATAAGAAAAGTGCTTCTAGAAGAAATTCAGGAAAAACTCTGAGAGAAAGAAACACATATTGTTTGGTCCAACCTTAGATTGGAGGTCCTGGGGGGGCCACAGAGGTAGGCTACTGCATGGGGGGGTCACCAAAGTTTTGGTTGATTAGACTTTTTTTATATCCCCTCCTGCAGTTTTTCCCACTAATTGAAATGTCTTTAAATCCACATTAACATGAATCCAACAGACTGTAGTAAACAGATAAATGGAGGCAGAAGATGTCTTTCAGTCATCAATGCCAGGGTAGCTGTAGACCAAATGTATGGGGGGGCAACGGATTTAGATATATTAATAAAGCTGCATGAAGTGAAATTTCTATTCAATTAGGTTTAATTAAAATTCTATGTCTTATCAGGTC
>NW_015151062.1:16813-18851 GCF_000732505.1 Cyprinodon variegatus | reverse complement strand
CTGTCCTGATGAAGACGATGATTGTTGTTCAATCAGGTCACATGACCCTCTGCTGGCTCTGAAACACTTCCTGTTTGCTGCCAGCTGTAGTTTAAAGGTTCCCAGCAGAGTGGGACCTGCTGCTGCCTGCAGCTCTTAGAGCACAGCTCTGCAACCTGGAGCCATTTTGCTCCCAGTCCATCGTAATAAAATGTTGTTTAAGAGCCGCGATTAATAAAAGATCTTTGAATAAAATAAAAGTGATTAATAATCTAAAATATCTGCTGAAGGAAATCTGTCACCTTTTTATTTTTGGAGGGTTTTTTACGGCACTAGTGCCTCATTTTTTGACGGGAAAGGGGAACGAGAGACACGCAGTGAAGGAGACCAGGTTAGATTGGAACCCGGGTCGGTCCTGGACTAAAGGCCGGTGTCCGTGGGTCAGCGCGCTAACCACTGCGCCGCCGAATCGCACCAAGCCTAATCTGCTGCCATTTTAAACAACAAATAAATGAGGAAAAAACATAAAATGCTTCATAAATAGGAAGCATTAAGTTTCTGCTTGATGATATTATTTGATGTTAAAGGAAAAATAAACATAATTTCCAAAATAACATAAAAAAAAATGGAACAACAAAATTTCTGGTGATTTTAGTGACATTATATTGTGAAAATTCATAAAAACTATATTTTTAAAAGCTAAAGCTTCTAATATTTGTCATTATATTTTATATATTTGCTCTGAGCCAATTTGTTTTTGTTTCAGGGAGAGTTCGATGTTCCCTTCAAAGTAAAAGCGGGACAGATCGGTAAGTCCTTCTTTTGTTTCTTTAACCCTTTAAAGCCTGAATTTATACCCAGCTATATATTTATATTATTTTTTTCTGTCAGTCAGATTTAAGATTTAATAAAGGTTATTAATTTCAACATTGCAGCTATAATTGTATATTTAAGGTATGAAGCCAATTAGCGACACGACGTATCTAAGCAGCAACATTTTCAGTCTCAGTATGTCTCAGTCTTTACGTTTTAAATTGACCAAATTTGAGGACAGTCAACTTGCTAAGAGTTTCCATGAAGTTCTAGTATTTCTTTGCAAAAAACAAAACAGTGTTTAAAACTGATCTACATCTTTTGTTGTTGTTTTTTTACCAATCATTGTTTTTATTGAAAATACCGTAAACATCAAACTTTCCCATGAGCCCCTTTATTGCAATAATAAATCAATGTTAGAAATGTAATCATCCCAGCCTTTAAATAAGCCACGCCCATCAGCTACCAGAACAAGCAGTACTGCAGTTCTATGTTTTGGCCACAGGTGGCAGTATCATCAGAAAACCTAAGTTATCGTTAGATTTAATTTTAGATAACAGTAACAAACGGAGGCTGATGGTGGCGCCCCGCCACAGCACTCTGATAGGAGCCACACCCTCAGAATGATTTAGGGGAGGAGTTTATGTAGATTTAGAATAATGTAGCAAAATGTGTATTTATGCAATATTTCTAATCATAATCAGAGTTATAAAGGAGTTAAAGCTGTTCTGAGTGTTTATCTGGTTAATGAAAAATGAACGTCCTTAATGAACTGAAGTGGTTTTGCTCCAATGTTGGAGTGATAGAAAGTTCTTCCTGCAGCAGTGTGGGGGGGTTTTAAGGCAGAGAAGGTGTGTTGGGATTGTAAAGTATAAATTTTTGTTGGGTTTGCTCCAGTCAGAGCTCAGTCTCTCCGTCTGCGGATGTAAAATAAATCTGAG
This sequence comes from Cyprinodon variegatus, assembly GCF_000732505.1. Taxonomy (NCBI): domain Eukaryota; kingdom Metazoa; phylum Chordata; class Actinopteri; order Cyprinodontiformes; family Cyprinodontidae; genus Cyprinodon; species Cyprinodon variegatus. Next base: position 17,118 of record NW_015151062.1, on the reverse strand, counting down.
CCTATATTGCAAGAACTGCCTGAAGCCTCAGTTTCTCCACACCTTCACACTAGGCTTCCAGACAGTTTGTGACGGCTCACCATCCAACATGCATACAGCTGAAGACGCACCTTCTTTTTGTTTTACTCCCATTAGGCAGACTTGGACCTGACTTTTTATTCCATATCTTAGTACATTTTTCCATTTGGGCCGTGCAGCCGGGGCTCCGGTCTGAACCCATGAAACTTCTCTGCTCTTAGTTTTTCAGGTTCAGTGTTCCATATGATTCTCATATTAGATAAATCAATATAATTCTCTACATCCTC
>NW_015151062.1:13097-14698 GCF_000732505.1 Cyprinodon variegatus | reverse complement strand
ATGATGTCACGGGTTCGGGGCACGCAGCGCTGGGATGAAATGTCTTTAATGGAGGGAAGAGGAGCCCCCATGATCCTCTCTGCTGTTATTGGGAAGCAGATTTTTCCTGTTTTTATTTATTTCTATATCAAAAGGAAAATGGTTGTCTCTGATCTACGCAGACGGCTCGTACAGCTGATGAGTCTCCCTGACTCCCTGAGTACTGTCTTAAAGGCAGCTGCATCGTCCTGAAAGCTCTGCGTTCAGCAGAGAGCAGTTTTCTCATCTCTGATGTATAAACCATGCAAAGCCTCCCATGATTCTGCTCTGGATCACAAAGCAGGATAGAAACATGATTTCAGTCGCGTCTCTGTGACGCTGCTACCCTGAAATAATGACCTGATTATGGAACAGTTTCAATCACTTATCCACCGTATAAAACCTGCACCTCTGCTTAGAGGTTTGCTGTCTGGATTCAAAAGTTCATACGTTATTTCATAAAGTAATGATACTAAAAAAGTTACTTTTCACATTTGAATGCAGATTTACATGACTGTTATTCCACTGCCATTGGTCAGCATTAACAATTATTATTAAATAATTAAGTTCCATTAGAAAAATGAGTGTAATTACTTTAATCAGTATAAATGTTGTTTGTGTTACAGGGAAGCTGACGCTGAAGATTCCATGGAAGAACCTGTACAACGAGGCGGTGGTGGCCACGCTGGAGGGGCTCTACCTGCTGGTGGTTCCTGGAGCCAGTAAGTCTGAGCGGTCCGGTCCGGTCCGGTCCGGTCCGGTCCGGTCCCAGCGGTTCTGAGAAACAAATATCAGCCAGAAGCGTCTGTTCAGACGGACACTGCAGCTGCAGGAAGCCTGCGTGTTCTTGTTTCCCCTGCAGCGTGGGGGCAGGGTTTTAGAAAAGGTTCTACACTGTAGGGACGTACAGGTACATACGGGGACGTTCACCTGCTCCCCACGTGGTGAACTTCTCTTCTTTGGGTTGAGCTCAGGTTTAGGACTAGGGTGTGAATTCAGTTTAGGCCAGGCTTAGGTACATGATGCTAATGGTAAGGGTTAAGGTAGGTCGCCATATTTCATGGTGTGTGTGTTTGTTCCAGCTCAGGCTCAGCTGAAGTCGCCTCCGTTTAACGGTAAGCTGCATCGTTTGGAGGTGGAAGTTGATCTGTTTTCTGAAGGGAAACATGCCGGTGCTTCAAAATAAAAGTAGGGCAGCTTTTATTTTGAAGGCTGCCATCCTGTTACTGAGGTCGGTGTTCCTGATTCCTGGTCTGTCGGTGGGTGTTCGAGGTCCGCTCCGTTTTCTACAGTTTTCTGTCCAGTTTTTCTCCAGAGCCTGAAACCGTTTGGAGAGAAATTGGTTCCATTATCGCTGAAAATGAAAATGTTTTGGAAATGGAAATTTTGGGGGAAAAAAAAGTTTTAAAGGTAACTTTATTATATTTAAAAAAAATATAATCATGTTTTTTTTTTATTGTATTTCATTTTTTGTCTTTTAAAGGTATTGTGGAGAATTTTTGAAAATACTTGCCCTCTCCGGAAAAAAATACACATCCATAACAGTTTACCTGACGGTCCGCCCTGACCTCTGACCCCTCCAT
>NW_015151062.1:9822-11941 GCF_000732505.1 Cyprinodon variegatus | reverse complement strand
CCTAGTTTGAATCAATCTGACTGGAGGATCTGGTTGGTATGGATCTATAAAGTGACCTGACATGATGTGAATTGGAGCTATGGAAATAAACGGAAAAGAATTAATATGCGTTGCACAGATCACATTCTGGGGGCGGGCTTTTTGTTCCAGAGTAAAGATTCGTAGACTTTGAACGGGTCCATATGAACGTTGGAAACATTTTTATTGGTCTAGATGGTTTGTTTGTGTCGAGCTGAAGAGGAGGGGATTTGTTAAACGCAATTTCTAAAAGAGAAATTAGAATAACAAAAATAAAAGTATAAAAATGAGGAAAAACTGTTTTTTAGGTGAAAAAATAAATAAAAATCAAGAAGGAAATAAACTGCAAAGTTAGTCTCAAAACCTTTTTTTGATTTAGGTTATTTTTCTTATATTTTCATTTAAATAATCTGGTCTTATTTTTCAACAATAATGGAACAAACTTCACTCCATAAAGGTGGAAGTAGGAAGCAGACTGGCTGCCAGATGAAGACGGACCAACCTTTCTAACAGGAAGTCCCGTGTCAGAGCGGCGTTAGAATGTTGGACCCAGTTCTGCTCTCATTTCTGCTGCTGGGAAGTTGAAGCTGGAAGCCTGATCTGGACTTTCTCTGCCTTGTAGCTCGGTTTCCGGGTCGGTTCCGGGTTCTTTCCTAGACTTTGTTTCAGTGCTGAATTCGTCTGGATCAGAACTGCGGCTGAGAGGACGGGGACGGGTTCGTTCCTGCTGCTTTTAGGGGAACCTGTTGAGATGAATCGGGAAGGAGCGACCTGGTCTGGAACGACCAAGCTGGTTGGTCTTCCCTCCTGAGCGTCTGGTTTGCTGCAGCGTTGTGCTCAGAGCCAACGATCAGTCAAAGCTGCATTTCCATCACAAATATTAACAAAAACTTTAGCGATATTTTGCTAAAAACACAATTTCATGATGACAATGATTCTGTTGGATTGGAACAGAATCTTTTCCCCACTGCTAAGGTCTGGCTGTTGATGATGTGACCCATGTGATGAGAGGAGTGACCTCGCTGTCGCCCGTTTGCATTTTATCTTTCTCCTCCCGTTGGATGGAAATGCAGCGGCTGATGCTTTTATTTAGTCTCTAACTTTAAACCTGGACGCCTGTCGGTGCTGGATCTTCTTCTGGTCTTTACTAGTCGGGTTCCTTCAGATGCTGCAGCTACTTCCTTTCTAAATCTGTGGAAAAACGAGTTTTTAATCATGCTGTTTGTTTTTCCCCCCCGCAGCAATAAAGTACGATGCAACGAAAGAGGAGCGTTACCAGCAGGAGGCCAAGCAGAGGGAGCTGCAGCGCATCGAGGAGGCGCTGCAGGCCGCTGCACGCAGAGGTGAGGTCCAGCCGCAGAGCTGCTGTTTGCTCTCCTCATGTTTCCTGTTTACTTCCTTTCATTTCTACCTTTGCTGTTGCTCAAGATGAAGGCTTTCTGAGTTTTTCCTCTTAAGTGAAGAAAGAAAAATCAGAGTTCAGCAGTTTAAAGCTGACTGCAGTTTAAACAATCCTGTTTACCTCAATTTGTCTGCAAACTATGAAAAGTGAGAATGAATCTCTACTTTCCTCCTCTATTAGATGTTTGAAACAGCAGCAGCACTTCCTGCATCAGAGAATCTTTTCACAGTTAGATAATCAGCTTCTAATCTCAGCTTGTTAAAGACCATTTAGCACAGAAAGAAGATTAGAGACATTAAGCTGGATCAAAAGAAAGATTCACAATTGATAGTGATGCAGTTTAGTTCTGCACAGTTTAATGGTACGCATGTGGATGCGTGAGTCTGCAGGTGGATGCATGGGTCTGCAGGTGGATGCGTGAGTCTGCAGGTGGAAGCGTGAGTCTGCAGGTGGATGCGTGACTCTGCAGGTGGATGCGTGAGTCTGCAGGTGGAAGCGTGTGTCTGCAGGTGGATGCATGGGTCTGCAGGTGGATGCGTGAGTCTGCAGGTGGAAGCGTGTGTCTGCAGGTGGATGCATGGGTCTGCAGGTGGATGCGTGTGTCTGCAGGTGGATGCATGTGTCTGCAGGTGGATGCATGTGTGCAGGTGGATGCGTGACTCTGCAGGTGGATGCGTGACTCTGCAGGTGGATGCGTGA
>NW_015151062.1:5183-7206 GCF_000732505.1 Cyprinodon variegatus | reverse complement strand
CTCCTCAGACAGACTGCTGCTGCTGCTGCTGATGATGATGATGATGATGATGATGAAGAAGATGATGAAGGTTTGTGTTTGTTTGACCTTTAGACCACAGACGAGAACTGGAAGCTCTGCATTCTGAACGAGGCTGCAAAGATCATCTATAAGGTGAGAAAAATACAATATGGCTTCATTATTGTTCCAGAAAATAATGTTTTTGTAAATTGAAATAAAACAAAAAGTATAAATAAAATTTTGGAATTAATCAAAATATCAGAAAAGATTTTCTCGTATTGTTACTTTTTTGTTTTATTTTTTTTGATAATTTAAAAATAATTTTATTTTTACATATTTTTTTTTTTTTTTTACAAATTTTGGTTTTATAGATTATATATTTTATTTTTGTTAAATTCAGATTTTGTATTTTCAGTTTTTATTTAATCTAATTTGAAATTTTTAGATAAAATTGTACGATTTGCAAAACATCCGATTTTCTAGAATTTTGTGGGTTAGCTTAACTGTGGTAAGGAGAGAAAACGCATTTTAATTGGTCTGTGTGGACGTTAGCAACAACATTTTTATTGGTCAATGTGGGCGTCAACGGGGCGTGTCAGTATGGGGCTTGAATAAATGATCCTATATATATATATATATATATCAAATAATTAAAAAAAATAAATTTAATACAAACCCTCATTAAATAAAACTTAATTGAAAGTTGGTTCTGGATTTCTAAATTGCATTTTTTGGTTGTAACAATATTGGAACAAATTTCCCTCCATAGCTCTGCTCACCTTCAGCTGCTTCATAGAATAAACTTTTATGGGTTCTGGACGCTGAAGCAGAAGTTTATGTTCAGCTCTATTAAACATAGCCCCCCCCCCCCATGTCTGTGTTTCTGTCCGTCAGCTGGGCCGTCTGGAGAGTCTCTGTGCCTACTGGAACGTGGACAGCCCCATGTACTACAGGAGTTCATGGCAGGACATCGTAGTAAGTGGATTTCCGTTCTTTGTCTCTAATGAAGCCGATTTTTCCGGATGAAATGATAAATGTGTTGAAGCCCCGCCCCCTTTCCGCCTGCAGGACCAACTGAAGTCAGAGATCAGCAGCAAAGAGCAGCAGATGCCTCATTATCAGTACAGTGAGTTCATCAAACTGTGACTCAGAATCATGTTTCTTTCATCTTTGATGTTTGCCGATGACCTCTGAGAGATGGCGCCATCACTAAATGACATCATTGATGATGTCATGACAGGATGATATTATTAAAGGATGACCTCATGTAATTAAGTCAGAGGCTACGTTCACACGGCAGCCTGAAGTGACCTAAGCGACCTGGATCGGATCTTTTCACGACATTCTTAACAACAAAGATCCGATTTCTTCCAATGCGATCCAGGCCGCTTGGCTGTGTGGTCCTGAATCCGATACGAATCTGATCTTTTCAAATGCGACCTGCGTCTGAACGGCAAGGTCGGATTAATCCAACCCGAAGGTCATTAATACCCGACAAAGGTCACTATTCTGCATCCTGCTGCGCAGAAGCATGAAGAAAAACAGCAACCATGGCGGATGATGATGCGGAGAGCAGTTGTTGTTTTTAACCATCTTTAAAGGAAAGAGTTTTTGAGGTTGCTGGACGAGCTACCATTAATGTTTACTTCCGTAAACGCAGAGCACGCTGGCCTGTGATGTCACTGCGTCCTCTACTGCGCATGCGGGACACTTCAGCTGTTAGGGGTGTAAATCACACCCATCATGGCGATTCGATTCAGTATCGATTTCCTGACCCAACGATTCGATTATTTTCGATACTCAAGAATACACCACGATTCGATTTGATTTGATTCGATTCAATTAATCGATTAATCTTTTTTTTTACACCTTACAGGCTAAACAAAGTTTCAAGTTTGAAATAAATCAATGAAAGCTTTAATATCGTTATACATTTTTTTTAGAAACAAGAGCAAATAATAAGTAGAAAAGTTGCATCAAAAAATTCTGCATTAAATCAGTGCAATGAGTGCGATGCAATACC
>NW_015151062.1:3606-5173 GCF_000732505.1 Cyprinodon variegatus | reverse complement strand
CGATCCAAAGAAACAAAACGTTACAGCAGAGGGCCAATCCTATATAGGGCCGTCGAAGCCTCCGCTAGCAACGAACTAACGGTTAACAACTGTAATAAAAATAAAAAAGAACGAAAACAGGACAACCCGTCCCGCCAGGTCAAAGTTACAAAAAATCTGCAAAAAACAAAAGCTAACGAACAAAAGTACCGCATGGCAGGCTGGAGAGGTCAGCGGCGGCCTGCAAAGACGGGAGACGTGCGCATGGCGTCAGGACGCGCTCTCTGTGGCGGTGGATCGCTCCGAAGGCTGGAAGGTGGAAACCCAGCCTACTTATAGGCGGACCAATATCCCACAAATTAACGTCATCGATGTACAAAAGAAAAAGAATAATCAAGATTCTGAAAAGTAAGTGATTCAACTAAGATCTATGCAACACTAGAAGGAAAAATAATAATAAATAAATAACTAATGTGCCCGACGCACATAACAGGTGGCAGCGCCAGGCTCTCCATCAGGTTCAGGTTCCTCTGCTGCTCATCTTCTCTTTGAGGTCGACAGCGATGCTCCCAGTGAAAGGCAGAGGAGACATGGCTTCCTCCTCTGCTGGAGCAGGAGCGGCTGCTTTAGGCTCCGCCCCTCCATATTGATGAACGATCATAACATGTTCAATAGTTTCTGCTTCCTGTCTGACCTCCCCTCTTCTCGCTCTGCAGTCTTCAAGCCGCTCTTTGCTTCGGCTAAAATGTGCATCAACCCGAATGCAGAGATGGAGCTGAAGTCTCCGAAGGCGAACCTTCAGCTGGAGGTGCAGAACATCGGCATCGAGCTGACCAAACCACAGGTAGGGCCAGACCTGGGGGGGCGGAGACGGATGGAGACGGACTCTGACTGTGTGTTCTCCACAGTACCTCAGCATGGTGGACGTACTGGAGTCCATCGATCTGATGGCGAAGAACGCCCCCTACAGAAAGTTCAGGCCAGACGTTCCCGTCCATAAAAGCAGCAATCTCTGGTCAGTTTGCTGCTCTCTGGTCACTCACTTCGATGTTTGATGAGAGGAGAGGACAGTTCTGCTTCGATTGGAGAGAAAAACTGGCGGCTCAGAGATTCCCGTCTGCTGTTTCATTCAGGTGGAGGTACGCCTTCAACAGCATCATGGAAGTGCACATCAGGCGGGTCAGCCACATGTGGTCCTGGTCCAAAATCAAACGCCACAGGGAGAACCTGAGGGTCTACAAGGCCGCCTACAAGAGCAAGCTGCTGAGCCAGAACAAGCCGGGTCCAGAAACCGAGAGGCAGCTCCAGGTCAGGTTACATCATCACGTAACAGAGCTACGCCGCAAACACGGCCTACATAGAACTAAAAATGTCTTCAGTTAAGTGTTTGTAGGTAAATCAGGTCGATTTGCCGATCAAAGGAGTGTTTTTACTCTTAAAACAAGATAATTAGATAGAACGCACTTCAAATAAGACAATGATAAACGCAGTGATAAAATGACATTTAATGCAGCAGAATGGTTTCATGTTGCATAGATGTGGTTGAGTCACATCGTAGTGATGGAACCCTGTTGCCATGTGCAGTAGC
>NW_015151062.1:0-1845 GCF_000732505.1 Cyprinodon variegatus | reverse complement strand
ATTTTATTAAAGATATCATAGTCTCATTTATCTTAGTCTCATTTCATTTTACGGCACTTTGGTCCTTTGAGAATTTTTTATGAATCAAGTTGGATTGAATTGTTGTGTCTGCTGTTTCCTTCAGGATCTGGAGAAAACCCTGGATGTGTTCAACATCACTCTGGCTCGCCAACAAGCCCAGATGGAGGTGATCTTCTGCACATGAAGCTGGCGGTGATGTTTTCCCAAAGCTACAGGATGATTCAAGCCTTTCTGTTCCTGCAGGCCATCCGGTCCGGACAGAAGCTGGCCGGGAAGAAGGCTGCGGGCCAGAAGCAGGGCTGGTTCAGCGGCTGGTTTGGGAAGAAGGGAAAGAAGGAGGAGCAGGAGCAGGAAGAGAAGGAGCCTGAGAGTAAGACCTGCCCCCAACCCTCTGAAACGGCCCCATGGTTGGATTCTAACCGAGCATCCTTTGGTTCAGGTTCAGGTCTGGAACAGCTGATGACGGCTGAGGAGAAAGAAAAACTCTACACAGCCATTGGCTACAGCGGCAGCTCCCACAACCTGGCTTTACCCAAAGAGGTAGACGCCTCCCAACCTTTAAACCTTCATCTGAGGGATGGTGGCAAAGCCTGAACCCGTTAGGCTGACCTCAGCTAGCAGGCTAAAGGTTAAAGGTCACAACTCGCTTTAGGACCAGATTTCCTGTCCTCTGGTCAGACCAGATCTAGCCGGTCAGAACAGACTTCCAGTCCAGGCAGATTTCAGCCTGATGGCTTCAATGCACCGTATGCCAACCTTAAAGTGCGACTCACCCCGAGGTAAAATCAGCCCTGTCCCCAGACAAGGAAAGTAGAAACAAAGACTTGGAGCCTCCTAGGGGTGGGGCTTAGTGTTGGTTTAGCAGGAAGTGGTCAGGATGAAAGAAAGCCTCAGCTAGCTTAGCTTAGCCCAGATTAGCCTTAATCGAGTCAAATAATCTTTATTTATCATCCAGCCTGGAGCAGCATTCCAGTTTGGGGACATTTCATTTTCCCTACAGCCCTTCCAAGAAAAGACAAAACATTATAGGAGGGAGGACACAGTGTCTTATAGGTAGAGGAAAGAAACACAAAGAGCTTCAGAACTAGAAGCAACACAGATACAGAACACCTTCCAGGGGGGGGGGGCGTTTATTCATCTCTCTGTGTTTGCTGGGATTTATTGTAAAGATGCTAAAGTAACCTAAGCTCCTGTGTTTCAGTACGTTGGTGTGATCATCACCTTCCAGCTGCTGAGGACGTCGGTAACCTTCAGAGAGCAGCATCACGTTCCAGAGATCCTCAACATCCAGATGGTTAACCTCAGCACCAAAATCTCTCAGAGACCTGGAGCTCAGGCTGTCAGGTGAGAGCAGCTGTCCTCTGCAGACCGGCGCCCGCAGTCACACCGCCGCTAAGATCCTCTTCTCTCCCTCTGCAGGTTGGAGGCAGACTTGGAGCACTGGTACGTAACCGGCCTGAAGCAGCGGGACACGGTCCCCTCGCTCATCGCCTCGGTGGGCGATTCCTCCTCATCGCTGCTCAGCGTGGCGTTCGAGCTGAACCCTGAGAAGGTCGGCATTGACCAGCTGCTGGAGATCCACTCCCAGCCTGTGGAGATCATCTACGATGCGGTAAGCAGACCTCAGACTGTCCCCAGACTGTCCCCAGACTGTCCTCAGACTGTCCTCAGACTGTCCTCTGACTGTCCTCAGACTGTCCTCAGACTGTCCTCAGACTGTCCTCAGACTGTCCTCAGACTATCCTCTGACTGTCCTCAGACTGTCCTCAGACTGTCCTCTGACTGTCCTCAGACTGCCCTCAGACTGTCCTCTGACTGTCCTCA
>NW_015151061.1:526092-532556 GCF_000732505.1 Cyprinodon variegatus | reverse complement strand
ATAAAAACCTTTAGATAAATCAAACATTACCGCCACATATCTGACTCAATAACCATTAAAACAACTATTTTAATTTATTTCAGACGGAACTATTCATACTTATATTTTATATTAAACTGAACTTCCATTATTCACCACTTTTCAGCACCAAGTACAATTTCCACTGATCACGGAGCAGCCAGCTTGCTTGGTCTTGCAATGAATTCTGGGATATTCAAGGACAGAGAGGATACATCGGACCCGTCCTTCAAATCGGGCAAAAAGAAGGACGCATTTGTAGGCTGCATAACGAGGAGTCTTGGAATCCTGACCAGACCTCGTCGCCGCGCTATGACGTACGTTTATGACGCCTTCAAACTCTGGCCTTCAGAGGAAGCAGCCCATTAATTCAAACAGAGCCATTGTTAGAGTGGCTCAGGTCGACCTGAGCTATTTCTATATTTACTTTATGCTGATCTTGACTTGGAGTGCTGGGTGACATAGGGACCACTTTTTCTTCTTAAATTCTCATATTCTGAATTAATAATCAGATTAACTTCAACATATCAGTTCTTTGCTTTTTCTGACCACAGTATCTTTGTCTGGCTTGGTTCTGTTCATCTGTGACAGCATCCTGGAGGGATGGCTTGGTTACGCAGCCTGACATTGTCTATGATGTTGTTTGTTCACTTGAGTTCTTATAGTTATGATAAATTCAGAAAATAGCTCAGACTGAATTACACAAAGGTGGACTTTATTGACTTAACAGGTGATTCCTGAAGGCAGTTGGCTTCACCGGATCAAAGGAAGCTGAATCCAAAAACACGACAAACTTCACAGATTTGTTTTACTAAAAAGCTTAAATGCTGTAAAAATGGCCATAATAAGTTCAGGCCTGTGGATATAAGGCTGCATATCCCCCTGTATCCGGAAAAAGGTTATTTAGTGGAAATGTCTGCTTGTCAAAATGCTCACAGTTGCCAGCGCCTGTCTTCATTACCACTGTCGGGTGTTTACATTGTCCTCATTAGCGGACAGCCTCCTGATGATAACAAAGCTGTAAAAAAAGGCATCAATGGCAGTGATAAACAGGACAAGCTACTTTTTGGTTGACACTAGTCCCTCTGTTTACTCTTGAGGCATGGGAACGGATAACAGGACTGTCATTCTGGTACCGGGGATTGACATTTTCAAACTTTGAAACAGTAAAGTCTCATTTTAGAAGCAAAAGTGGTTCCCTGCTAAGGGATTTACAAACTTTTAATCAAAATGAAGTTATTCAGGACCTTTCTACTGCAGATGTTTGTGACTCTGGTGCTTCTTATTGCCTCCTGCACCTGTAAGCCTCTCAATAACAGCGTCCAAAGTGAGGATCTTGAGAAATTCTACTTGCAGTTGTCGGAGGACCTGTTAGAGGAAGAGGATGCAGAGTCTCAAATGGAGGACTTCTTGGCAGAAATGAAGGACGGTTTTCTGAAGAAGCTCAACCTTTCCGACGTTCCACAGGAGGATCGCAGGATCTCGCCCCCTCAGTTCATGGTGGAGCTGTACAACAAATACGCCTCAAATAGGTCAGCAGTCCCACAGTTTGATGTCATACGAAGCTTCGCCGTCCAAGGTACGTAAACCATGGAGGCACCAAGAATGTGTCTTTGATGGAAACCAGATTAGGAAGATTAAATGCCAGTTCCGTTTTTTTTTTTCTGGTTTCATTGTTTATGAACAACAAATTACAAATCGTATCCTCCCTATATCTAAAATATATAATATATAAAGCTCGAATCACATATTATTCAGAAACAAATTCTCACTCAGTCTGTGAACTATGATAGCCTCCAACCCCCCCAGAACCCCCCGAACCCCACCACCCCCACACACACACACAAAGAGTCTCTTGACTCTTTTTTGATTGTTTGTTGTTTTTATGTCTCGTCTATTTAAAAATTACAGAATTGAACTGTAACTAAATTCCCAATATAAAGATTAACAGGAAGTCATTATTTCTGACATCTTTTATAAACTGTTCCTCAAAATATAGAAGCAATTCGGGACAAAAGGGACTCAGAAGACAGAAAAGAATAGATTAAATCTGATATATTCATTGAATTATTTCCCTCTTTTTGTCATTAATTGAAAAATATTTCTATCCCATGATATTAATAATATTAAAACCAGTTGGACCAGAACTGTTATTACAGCCGTATCACTTCCGCTGGAAGTGTACTTCTGTCACAGCGTAAAACACAAAATAAATTATTGCATGAATCGTTGCTTTTCATTATTATTAATAATTATTCAACCATATTTTTATTGGGTTTTGTACGTATATTTTACTTGTACAAAGAGAAAGTAATCAAAACAATAACATCCATAAAATGAACGGACACAATTTCCACAAAACATTCACATACTTCACACATTTAACAAAGTAAATGAAACCTAATAAAACACTCAACAACACATATCAACACAGCAATTTTGAGTTGTTTGAGTTCTTCGATGTTAAAAAAAAAAACTGGAATGAAAGGATTCCATATAGCCTCTGCAGCCTTTCCCCTGATTATATAAGTCACACTGAAAAACGATCTAGAAATAAGGAAATATTTCTGAAATTAAGCATATTTACCCTTAATTTGAGCAGGTAAATGAGATAGTTTGCCAATGTAATGGGTATTTTTACTCTTAGAATAAGATAATTAGGTAATATGCTCTTAAAACAAGACAATGCAATTGTTTTTTCTTATTTTAAATGTAAATTTTCTAGGTCCATTGGCAAAATGTCCCTTTTATCTCTTCAATTCAAGAAGAAATGTACTTATTTTAAGAAAAAAATGACTTATGTAGATTTACATTTTTTGCAGTGCAGTCTTTCCAACATAATACAAGATGCCGTCTCCTTTATCCACATATGTATCGAGGGCACATCCATCTTTCTCCTGGACAGAGATATCATCCTCCTCGCCTGCAGGAGTCCAAAATCAATATAAGCAGACTGGTTAGGAGTAACTGTGAAGTTTTTTGCATATATACCAAGTATACATATTTCTGCCAGGTCAGGTATCTTCACTCTAATGATCTCAGATAATGTCAGAACAATTTCTTTCCCATATTTGTTTATATTTGGGCAATCCCATATGCAGTGATACAGAACATCCTTTCCTTCCAAACACTCAATGAACATGTCTGGCACATCAGGAGACCACTGATTTATTGATATTATTTATTGTGGTTAAATCATTTTTGTTTTAAGAAAATGCACTAATCTACTGCACCCCTGAGAACAAGTTTTATATTTTTTTTGCAGATTTTACTAATGTTGATACAATTTGTATGAAGTTAATTTTATTCATTAATAATTTTTTTAGGTTCTGTTGGCCTCTATTTTTATTATCTTTTAAAGTAAGCAGACAGGAAATAGGATAAATGAGAGAGGGAAGACATGTATGAGGCCCTGTTTGTAAAGTTAAGGAATCACAAATTAGAGGCAATATTTATGGTTATTTAGCGTGTTTTAAGAGAAAAATAAGGGTTTTATTTTATTTTCCAATTTATTTTTTCACTATATGATTCATTCATTTATAAAACTAAATATTTAGGTTGTTTAATATATATTTCATTTGGACCAAAATATTTGTATAACATTTAATATTTAAAAAACTAAATATTCAGTTTGGAGCTAACAAATTAAATAGTAGGTTGGAGCTAAATATTTATTTTTAATCTGAAAACTCACACGAAGAGAAAAGACAATTAGAAGAAATATATTGAAACATAGCACTGAGTTTTGATAAATATGCATCAACAGGAGTAAATAACAGGGCTGTTTCCCCCCCAGGCCTGAAACTGGTGGTGGAGTGGAGATAGAGGAAGTTGGTCAGTCTGTAGACTGCTGGTTAGTGAGACGGTCTGCTGAGATTTATGGGGAGATCCAGTGGACTGCATGAGCTGATACTAGAGCTTCACTCAGGGACCTGGAAGATGGAAGTCCAATTGGATAACACAGGTTTAGAGAACCTGTCTGTGATGAGCAAGCATGAAGCGACAGTGGAGAGGAAAAACTCCCTGTTGGGAAGAAACCTCTGGCAGAACCAGGCTCAACATGGCAGTCTTCGGCTGGACCGGTTGAAATGAGACAGGGAACGCAGTAAGAATCGGGGAGGAATTAAACTCTGATGAAGCTTTAGCTATGATGGTGGAGGAGGGGATAGAGGAGGTTGAATCGCGGTCATCTGAATAAAGTTTATGGTACACGATCGGAGGCCTTTTAAGATGAACTCTGAATGCTGATTGGCTTTCGTGGAGGCGTGGTTCAAAGCTGATTGGCTGTGTCGCAGGTGGATGCAGTAAAGCAATTAGTTTCTTTAGTTGAAGTTCTGCCTGTAAAAAACTAAATATTTAGTGTGGAGCTGAATATTAAAAAAATTTTATATTTAATTTGAAAGTTAAATATTTAGCTCCAAACTGAATATTTATTTAACAAAGTAAGTTTTTTTTATAAATAAATGAAAGTCATAGCGAAAAAATTAATTGGAAAAGATAAAACCCTTATTTTTATCCTAAAACAAGCTAAATAACCATAAATTGCTCCTAATATTTGGCTGCTTAACTTTACAAACTGCGCCCCATAGACTTGCGAGCTGGACTGGAACCTGCGACGGTCTCTGAACTCGGCTCCCGCTCTTAACTCCTGCGCCGCCGCTGCACCCCTTATTCTATTACTGTAACAAGCAAAAAACACATTTTGTAAATGGAAAACTTGAGATAAAAATGATTTTCAAAGTAGTTTACATTTTAATTTTTCAATATTCTTAATATTTTCTTTTTCATATATTTTTTTCATTTCTTTTTTCCAAAATTGAGCTTTACAAATTGGATTCTTTTCAAACAGAGTTTTACCGATGATGTTCTGCTCACTGTTTTTATTGATCAAGAGAAAGCTTTTATTTTGGACTCGAGGCGAGTAAAACATGATCTGTAAAACACAATTTGAAGAGAACGAAATTGGCAAAACTCAGTCTGTAAAAGAAAAATGTGAAAAAACAAAATCTGGAAATAAAAAAATCTATTAAAAAAACGCAATACATTTTTTAAAATACAGTATAAAAAAATTAAATCAGAGAAAACAACACACATTCTAAACAAAATTTAATATACATACTAAGAAGTTTTATCAAATTTTGATTCCTTCGATTGCTTTCATTTTTTTCAAAATTCCTGCTTGGAACAAAATGGATCAAAATTAACTCCATAATTAAATAAGGGGGAAAAAAGAACTGATTTATTTAAATGTCTTCATCAGATCTGAGTCTGCTGACGACCTTTGGCCCCGAGTCGAGGTGGAGGCTGCAGTTCAACGTCAGCGTCCCCGACCATGAAACCATCATCACTGCTGAACTACAGCTGCTCTTCCTCCCAGATGCCGCGGCTAACGGCTCGTCGCAGAGCTTCAAAGCCTCTGTCCACGTCTACGAAGCTGATGGCAGCAATTTTGCTTCGACTTCACATCTGCTAGATGGCGAAGAGGTAACGGCCTCTCAGAGCACATGGGCGACATTTGACGTGACCACTGCAGTTCAGGGCTGGATTAAATTAGGTGGATTAGGAACTGCATTTGATGTGGTGGTAAATAGGAAGGACTGTGGAGCCCCTGATAGCTCAGAGGGAACGGGCTGTTTGAACATGAGCCTGTCTGTTGGAGATAATGCTGCAGCTGCATTAATAGTCTTTTCAGATGACTTTAATAGCAGAAGGGGGGAGGCAAAGAAGGAGCTCAGAGAGATGATCCTTCATGAGGAGGAGACTTTGCTTCACACTGGGGCCGACTGGAACAGAGGGAGTCGAGTTCCAAGTGAGGGCCCCCAGGCTCAGAGTCGACGGAGAGCGAAACGAAAGGCCGATAGAGAATACTGCCACCGAAGGTCGCTCAAAGTCAGCTTTAAAGACATCGGATGGGACAGCTGGATTGTGGCGCCTCCAGAGTATGACGCCTTCGAGTGCCGAGGGATGTGTTCCTACCCTCTGACAGATGAGTCAACGCCATCCAAACACGCCCTCATCCAAACGCTCCTCAACCTCAGGGACCCGGGGAGGGCCAACATGGCTTGCTGTGTGCCGATAAAACTGGACCCCATAACTGTCATGTATCAGGAGAACGGACGCATCACTATCAGATACCTTTACGAAGAGATGAAGGTGGCGGAGTGTGGCTGCAGATAGTCGGAAGAAGACACTTGTTAAAGACTCCTTGTTGCTTTATCATCTACTTTAGAGAAATTTTGTTTTATTGGATTTATTTACATGAGGCTGAGGGGAAAATGTACTCAAATGTATTAAAGCACTGAGAATATGAAAAGTACTGAAAACACAAGGGGGTTACTAAACCTGTGTGCAAACCTGCTGGTAGGAGATCATATCTCTCCTATCCTGGCTTCTCTTCATTGGCTTCCTGTTAAATCCAGAATAGAATTTAAAATCCTCCTTCTCAC
>NW_015151061.1:517065-524448 GCF_000732505.1 Cyprinodon variegatus | reverse complement strand
CAATGAGTCGATGCAATCAACTGGTTTTCCTTAGAGAGAAAACTTTGGATCAATCTGACAGGATGATCTGGTTGAACCATAAAGTGCCTTGAGATGACGTGTTGTGAATTGGCGCTATATAAATAAACTGAACTGAATTGCTGCAAACAGATAAATTATGCCAAGTCAAATACCAAACACATGCAAAGGGGAAAAGCTGCAAAAAGATAAAAGGACTGCACATTAATTAAAGCAGCAAACTAGTTCCGCATAACAGAGGTCCTCCAGACCACCAGAGGGAGATGATTATCAGCCGATGTGGCACCAGACCCTTAATGAGGAGAAAAACAGGAAGCTCAGATAGATTGTTTTCATTGGAGTCAAAGGAAAAACTTACCTTCTTCTTCTTCTCCGCAATTGCCCTCTCAGTTTATATTTTTGCGAGGGATCTAGACATTTATTGGTATTATAGCATGATCTGGGAAGATCCTCGATTTTGATTGGCTGCAGGGTCCATTAATGAAAAAAGTTCCACTCAAATAGTCTTGATTGTTTAGAGTTATTGTGGGAAGCTGGGGTGCTGCAGCACCCCCTAGTGGAGAGAGGGAGAATAAAAAAATTTATTAAAAATACTTTGCACAATACATTTCTTATCATTATTTTGGGAACTGATTTTGACTTTTTTATTTTACAATTGCAAGTATTTGGATTTTAATTGCATTGTTCTGAGGCCTAATAAACACAAGTTCTTAAATTCTTCTTTGTGATTAATCGATAATGGCAATAATTTTCAACTAATTTAGTAATCGATTAATAGTTAACTGTAGTTTAGAGACTCTAAAATATGCCTTTAGGTGACAGATCAACAACCTTTGAGCAGCAATTATACCAAAATTGAAAAAACAAATATCTCTTTCGTCTGTCATAATGCTCTGTCCAGAACTCCTCAATTGGAATCGTTTTACTTTCACCTCATTTAATTTCGTAAAAAGTCTTCTTAAAGGAACCTTTTGCTAACAGATTATTAATCGATTAATCTACAAATAATTGACAGATTAATGGATTTGCAAAAGAATCGTTAGTTGCAGCCCTAGTTGTTATAGAGTTATGTTGAAGTTTAATTAATAACACATATATTGAATAAAGTAGTGAATGTCAATCTATTTATTTATTTATTTGTATTGTATTTTTTATCTAGTCCCATATGAGCAGGTATTTAGCCCCCCCCCCCCTGTTCAAAATGACTTCCAGCCGCCCTGATTGTTTTTGCGTCCTGGGAATAGATACCCGATATCACTTAACATTACATTAGGTTGCAGCCAAACAAGAGATAATAAATAGTTTTCAGCTACTTCTTCAGAAAATCATACAATTTTACCAGTAAAAACAAACATTAATGTGTTAATAATTGGTTAGTATTTCTTTCTCTCATCAGTGACGGCATTAAAAAGCGACAATGACCCTGGTGGAAGTAATCAATTCTGATTTGGAGCACCTTGTCGGTGATTATTCCTGATGTGACGTCTATAATCTGGTCCCGTTCAGTAGGTGATCGCCTCTCCCTTCTGATCTGGAGAACTTCTGTTATGCAACGCTAGGTTGAACCTTGTTTCTTTACTTGCAGTTTTATTATGAGTTTAATGCGTTAGTACACTGCAAAACATTGAAATCTAAATTGGTCATTTTTTCTTAAAATAATTGCATTAGTTTGAATTGAGGAGGTGTATTTTGGCAATGGAAAAAAACAATTTACATATTAAATAAGAAAAAAATACTTGCATTGTCTTATTTCAAATCTATATCAGCTAATAATCTTATATTAAGAGTAAAAATACTCATTCTATTGGCAAATCATCATATTTATCTACTCAAATTAAGGATAAATAGACTTAATTTAAGATTTTTTACTTTTTTTCTATTTTTTTTTTCAGTGTCCTGTTTTTGTGTTCATGTAACTACAGAGCGTTTGCACCCCCCGTAATTTACCGCTTCTGTTCCAATGCATGTAGAAAACATACCTACAAACAGCGAATATCTTTTTCTTCTTCTTCACATCATAATTATCATGAATTTCATTTAATTACATGGTTTCATGCTCACAATTTGATCTTTTTTGTTTTTTTATTCCATTTTTTGGTTTATTTACATAAAGGAATAGCTGCCAGTGGTAAATAGCTATTTTTTGTACAATATGGAATGATGACACAAGCACCTTTCACATTGCGTATTTTATTGTAGAACAATACTGGCTTTGGGTGCTACTGGTTCTCAGCATTGTGCAGATAGACCATTAGGTGTATGAAGAGTAAACATAAAGTTACTAATTATTTACATTTATATTTAAAATTGAAATATCCAATAGTTATTGCTTTTGTTACTCCATATTTGTTGGTCCGGACTTCACAAATGCTCATTATTCAGTAAAATCTAATCATTTTTTCTGTACATGTTGACAAATAAAAGGATCCCCATAGGATAATGATGTCACAAACATGTTTAAAAGAGGGGAAGGTGTGTTCAGGGTGCTTTCCAGTGTTTGTTTTTTGCTACATAAGGGCCTTATAGTTTATTTTGGGATCATTTGACCTGAACACCTTCCTCCACTCATTAACCCTACATGGGTTTGTGCAAAGCTGTAGCTTTCAGCGCAGACTAAGGGCTACACTGCAGGTAAACACGACCCAAACCGATCTGTTGGCCCAAATGCGACTCATGTACGACTTTTTCACAGCAGTATGAAGGCTACTGCCATCTGTGGTTTTAATCAGATACGGATCGATTAGTTTTCAAAGGGTCAGTGGTTTGAATGGGCATCAATCTTCTTCTTCTTTATTGTTGGTGATTCTGTCTGCTTCCATTTGCTGAAGAGTTTAACAATAACACAGAGAAACCACCATCATATGGGGAGACTTTTGTTCCATTATTGTTGTGATGCGAAGGACATGTTTTTGTAAATGGAGATTTGAGAAAGGACACTTTATAAAAACCTTTCAATAAAAAAACATTTTTGACAGTAGCTTGCTCTTTTCTCATATTTATTCCTTTCAAATTATTATTTTTTTAATTTTTGTTAAAACTTTAAGAATAAATCTGTATTTATGGCCTCCTACCTCGCTTCCTTTAACCACTAACCTCTTTCTGCTTGCACACGCATACACTCGCACGTGTATATGTATATATATTCCTCCGCCATGTCTGTCTTGTCTACTGTTTACGCGAGTGTGTGCGTGTGCAAGCAGAAAGAGGTTAGTGGTTAAAGGAAGCGAGGTAGGAGGCCAAAATAGGTTCAGCGCCACCACGACACGAGAGTCAGAATTACATCCAGAAGTAAATGGAGAAAAATAGACTGGAGAAAAAAAAAATGAATATTAGTCTTGGGGACGTGTCGATGCATCAGATGGTCAGCTGTTGAATCAATGCATCGATAGAAAATTATTATTATTTACACCCCTAATCATAACCAACGGCTTTTCTTGTGACATCACCATCACTTTCTTTATTATGAAAAAAAATTGCTTTCATACATAACTAGTAAAAAATTGAAAGAATAAAGTTCAGTCGATAAAGCAGAACACTTATGGCTATCATCTTTAATACAAAAAAAAACTGCGTTCTATAAAAGCCTGTTAATTATATAGTATTCATACTCTTATTCTTCCGCTTTATCGTAGACCGGGTCGCGGGGGCAGCAGACTCAGCAGAGATTCCCAGACTTCCCTCTCTGCAGACACCAGCTCCAGCCCTGCTGGGGGAAGCCTGAGACACTCCCAGACCAGCAGAGAGACACAATCTCTCCAGCCTGTCCTGGGTCGTCCCCTGGGCCTCCTCCCAGTGGGACGTGCCTAGAACACCTCCCAGGAGAGGCGTCCAGGTTGCATCTGGAAAAGATGTCCGAGCCACCTCAGCTGACTCCTTTCGATGTGGAGGAGAAGCAGCTCTACTCTACTCAAGCCTCTCCCAATTGACCAAACTCAATACCCTCTGATAGAATTGACCTTTAATCATCTTTTTAAAAACATTTCCTGATTTCCTTTAGCTCTATATTCAGACGGTTCCAAACATTCTCCCAGAAACCAAAATATAATTTTGTTTTGCTTTGCCTCTAATTATCTGTGTTTGATGTTAACTTGTAAGTTTTGGCTTATAAACTCCTTTCCCTCTCATGAAACCTTTTTTTTATTTCATCTTTAGTTGGTTATTTCTGACTGCATACATTGTTAAATGTCAGTGATCGTATAAATAGTGGGTTGAAATCATTGAAACTAACTTCCAATATTGTTGCAAGCAAAGAACATAAGTCATTAATAAAAATTAGAATTTTGTTTTTTGAAATCTTTTTTATTTACTTTTCAAAGACATTTTGACTCACCTTAAGTTCCTCATTCGTTTGATACATCAGGTTTATTATTATCCATGAGATAACAAACCAATATGACACAAAGCCAAACATCTGTAGTTTTCTTTTTTCTTGATGAATCAACTAAAGTTTGCTGACTTAATGGACCAATAGTACCAAGAATTCTGTTTTTATTCAATTTAAATGATCAGCTTTTTAATTGAATCTCTTTAATCTCATTCTTACAAAAACATATCAGGTCATTAACATAAAATACAGATCTTTACAAGAAGGTGAAGATATTATCTTAATAAAGACTGAAATAAGGGTCATCAGTTAAAAGGCCTCTCTGCTGCACTCTGCTGGTCAAACAGCAAAAGTGCAGGTTAGGAAACTATTAGAAGCAGCTTCATTCACAACAGATATTGATGAAAATTGGTCATTGCTAATTTCAAGTTGAGAACTTGGGCCCCTCCTTAGTAGGCGGCTTTCTCTCATGTGAAGCCAAAATGTTTCATACTCTTTAATTGAAGAAAAAACCTTAACTATAATGGAGCAACAAATATTACACTTCTTGTTTTGAGGAAAGGCTATTTGGTTTGTTATGGCAGGGTTTCACAACCTTTTTTGACTGTTGTACCTCTTTGGGCCGTGAGTTCCCCTCTCTCAGACAAAGGTATTGATAATTGTCCAAAGTGGAACGTACAATAACTGATTATAAAACAAAAACTATTTTACTTCATCTTTTAACATTAAAATATAATTATTAGATATTTTATTTGTTCCATCTCAAGAAAGCAGCATAAATATGTTTGCCTAGAAGTTAATAGCAGGCAATCGAACAAAATACAAAATAAAATTATATTAACTCCTCTGAGTAACTCCCCTATAATCACATTTAAACTCCAGGAATATTTCAGTGTGAAAAACAGCCAATCCCAGGCTGTTCTCTACATCCAGTCTATTTTTCAGCCTCGTTTTGCTTAACTCAAACATACTATTTACTCTTTGGTTGATAAAAGCTTGTTTAAGTTTTCTATGGGGTCCTCACAAATCATAACTAATCCCCATTTTATTTAACAACCTAATAAATAAAATTTTTTGAGGTACTCCTTCCAATGCACTGGCGGACCCCCAGTTGGGAAACATTTTGTTATGCTGCAAACACTCAGTCATTGTTTGAGGTGGGATCCCTTTATGTATAAAAAATTAAATTCAATTAAAAAATTTAAAAAAAAAATCCCCTGAAAAAGTGTCAAACAATAAGGCCATGTCCGCTCATCCCCAGCTTTAGCTACTCTTTGTCGCTGCCGCTCACATTTCTTTTTGTTTTACACTTGTGTTAACGAAATGACAAAATAAATCTGTCTAAAATCTAAAATGCTGGATGGTATGATGGCTTCTTTCTAGTTATTTTTCAACTCTATTCTCATAATATTAACACTCTATTCCCGTAATGTTGCGACTTTATTCTTTTCATTTTATGACTTTATTCACGTCATGCAAAGATTTTATTCTCGTAATAATACGAATTTATTCTAAAACAAAAAAATTTATTAAAAACTCTAGCCTGGCCCTAATACTCTATTATTGGTATATGGGCTCTAATCATAATGGCGATTGGAAATGAAACCAGGTGAAACAGAAACTTTTCCTCTTGAGGAGTTCTGGATGGAGAATATTGAAAGACAAAAACTTTTTATAAAATCTCAAATGCAAGATGTTTATATATTTTTTACAATCTTGGTATAATTCCTGCTCTAAGTGGGTCGCTCTGTCGGCTAAAGGCACATTTTAGTGGCCCTATACTCCAGTTAATGATTTATCAATTACTAAATTAGTTGAAGATTATTTAAATAATCCATTATTTTGATTGTTTCAGCCCTAGATAAAATACATTAAATGGGCGACACAGAGTAACTACAGCCCAGATTTACAATTTGTATAGTGAAGTTAATATTTTAAATGCTCAGTGTCAGTGCCTGTTATAGTTCCAGTGCACATGTAAATAAAATACATTTATTTATCTTCCATTGAATGTATTATTTTGCATGATACAGAGCATTTAGATTAAAAAAATCAAATAAGAGTGGGGTTTACCTCTGCAGATTTCTATATCTTCAAAAGAAAACACAGGATAAATCCACAAATTTAGACTATATTTGGTTAAATAGGCACTGTCTTAGTTGCTGGTAAGTTTAAATGCAAACCTTTTTAAAGTGGAAAAAGGTCCTAATTCCACATTGGTCAGAGTCAGTGATGCATTAAACATTGATAAACTGCATCTAGTGCGTGCAGTGCTTATAAGATTTGTATTAATGTATCAAGAAATGCTGCGGTTCTCTTTAAACAAAATGTGTGCTGATGCTCACATTAAGCATAAAAAAGAGCATGCATGTTTTTGCAAAGGACCAATGACATCAGAACAATGAAACTGAGACAATAGTGTCCCTAACAAAGTTGAAATCAAATCTACGCCCATTAACTGCTTAATGTTATGTAAAATGGGTTCTTTCATGGTATTTTATTATATTTAATAAAAAGAAACCCTGAAATGTTAGAACTATACATACAGTCATATGTTAATATTAGTTTTTTTTATTATTATTGTTTTCAAGGCTGCGCTCTTTAAATGCGAAGTTTGACTGGACTCCCGTTTAGCTGAGGATAAACCTATAGTATTGTAAAAAAAAAAAAATAAAAAAATAAAAACTGCTTTGTTTGGCTAATTAGCTGCTGCAATTAGCAAGCTTCTCTCAAACACGCGCATGCGCAGGCCCATCGGTTGCCATGGACACGGAGCGCCTATCTCTAACCGCTCATTTCTAACTTGGACCTTGACGCTTGAACTTGCTGCAGTCTGTGGTTTGCTAACCTGCTAAAGATGAGCAACGCACCAGAGGAGAACAACTTGTCGGGACATCACCTGGAAGGTTTATGTCACTCTTTTGCTATGTTCATGAAAAAAATGTTAGGTGAAAAATGATTAATTTGATGTTTTTTTCATGGAGTTGGCTACATGCTAAGCTAGCTGCTAAGCTAGCTTAGCAGCTAGCTTAGCATGTAGC
>NW_015151061.1:512914-514573 GCF_000732505.1 Cyprinodon variegatus | reverse complement strand
CAAAGGGTCATTTTTGGTGAATTTGGTTTCCAATCCTTTAAAAACAAGGTGGCGTCTGGCCCCTTCTGTCAGAGAACAAGTATGGTCTCTATCGATACAACAATAAACAACTATAAGGCTTCAAATTATTGTGAAATAAAAATGAGATCATTTACATTTTTGGGCTGTAACATGTTTAGAAGTTGAGTAAGTTTATTCTAAGTGCTGCCATTGCTAACCGTGTGAGGAAAAAATAGAGAATAAATGTTTAATCAAGAGTTTAGAAAGGAGGATGATATGTTTATGTTTACAGGGAGAAGGTAGAATTAAAACATCAATTTAGAACAATTTATTATTTTAACATTTTTCTGAGCTAATTCTTAATTTTTAATTAATACAATTTGTTCATTGAGGACTCATTTTCTAGATCTTCAAAACATTCAACACTGGAGGGTTTCACCTAAACCATTAAAAGTTCTGTATAGGACCCTCTTAGAGGTTTTAGAAAAAGAACAAAATTCTTCTAAATAGTTTGCTAATTTCCATTTCTGCTCCGGGCTTTCTATGTGTTAATAAAACTCTTTATTTCTACTCTAGGATGCATTGAGGAAGGGGTCTGATAAGCTGAGGTTCTGATTCTGAGAAATTATAGATCTGAAATTTATAGCCTGATGTTTTTAAGCCTTTATTTCTGTTAATCAGGACAATTTTTTGCTTATAGTTAATTAACCTCAAAGATTCATGATTATATTACCAAATCACCCAGTCAAAATTATTTTTTTTCCGATAAAGAATAAAAAAAAGGTTTGTTTACAGTTTAAAACGCCCTTTAATCTGAACCAATCCGAATTAATAGTCTGGGTCAGCAGCTCCCAAAGGGGGACGCATGCCCCCTAGTGGGAGTTTAGTGTAATTGTAGGGAATAAAATAAATGGACCATTTAGAGAGAATTTATTTATTGTTAACATCCTGAAATAAAAATCTGAACCCCATTAACCACTAAAACAAAGATTTGAATTTAAAATAAATGAACAATTTAATGTTGGTCTTGTGATTTAAAGGATATTGTAGTTTTTTGTTTTTAAATTAGCCGTCAGCAAAAATAGCTGGTGAGGAGCAGCAAAATGTCCTCCCTTTACAACGATCACTCCTCATTGTGACGGTGAAATCAGAAAAATGCTCCTCCCACTGATGCTGAGGATCATATACACAGATATATAGATATATATAAATACCTGTGTGTATTTTTGTATGTATGTGTTTTTTTAGAAACGATTTAAACTTTTCTTTTAACACTAACCAAACCACTAGCATTGATTTGATGTTTTTTTTTATTAGTTTTAGCTCACAGATTGATGTTCTTTTTTATTAAAGCTACTTAAACTTGACTAACTCACACAGGCACAGCCAGCAACCTAAAATAAAGCATTGAGTTTTGTGATTTAATGTTCCTTAATTAATGTTCCTGGTCTAATGATTTTTTTCCTCATTGCTCCAGACGCCCCGCTTCCATCTGATCCTCCCCTGGAGCTCTGCATCTTGATGACGGATCAGGTTGATTTCCCTTTTTTGATAAGGATAGAACTGTCCTCCAATGACTATGAGGAAGATTTTACTGCGGATGGTGCAGAGATTGTATCTGGGTTTTCGGTGTATGACAGAATATGGGATTATCATGAG
>NW_015151061.1:508513-509765 GCF_000732505.1 Cyprinodon variegatus | reverse complement strand
GTTTCTCAAGTAAACAGAATAATTGTTCTGGTCATCTTGCAGCGTCTGAACAAATTAGGTCTATAAAGTTTGTGGTTTTTCATCAGTGGCAGTTCCAGAAAATGTTGTTAGAGGCGGCCAGTTAGCTCTATAAAAAGGACAGGAAAGCATAAAACAACTCAAATTAGTGGAGCCAAAATCAAACTCTAATTGCACTCTGTAACAAACCATACTAAACAGGTTGGGGGTCGTTGTTCATCAGTGGCCGTTCCAGAAAAAATGTATAGGTTTGCACAGAGGGGAGGATGAAAATTAATAGATGTCAAAAACATTTAAAAGTCAATCTCTGCTGATCACAATAAACAAGAACATGAAATCAAACATCTTATTTTCCAAATAAATCACTAAAAACAGACCAGATTTCCATGAGGTCCTTGGGAATGAAGCTCCGCTCATATTAATACATTAGTGGAAGTTAAATAAAAATGTTTTCTAAATAATCACTCGAGCTGATCTAACAACTTCTGTCATTCAATTTTTTTACTTTAAATTGCATTAAAAATCCTTCCCTTGTTGGTTTATGTTAGAGTTTGCAATTAGGTTTTTAAACTTGTTTGATTTTTTTGTTGATAATTAATTTGAATCCTTCTTTTATGTCTGTTGTAAAAGAAATGCTGTGTTAGCCTTAGTTCTAAAATGCTCTCTTGGTTTTTCCTTTGAATCCAGGAGCAGTGAAGTACCTGGAAAGCTCAGTCAGTCAAATAAAAAGTCTGAGCTTTTTGTCTTGGAGTTTACGTAGTAATGCTGAGCGGCCAGTAGATGGCAGCATTTTTTTTTATATTGAACTAAATCCAGTCTCCTTATGTGAAACACATCCATCATATAATACATGAAATCAGCTCAGTTCACAAAGTATTAAAAACAAACTCATTTATTTTTTTTATTTACTGACAGCCTCTCTAACTTAGAGTGGTATAAAATATTATTGTATTCTCTATCAAATTAACAAATTTTATCCTTAAAGACAAACATTTTATAATTTTTCATAATTTTAGACTTCTAAATATGATGAATATAAAAACAGGAAATGGATTCAGTGGTTCTACTGTCATCAGATGCTGAATAAGACATTTACAGAGTGGAGCATTTATTTATGTTAGAGGTTTTTAAGTGTTGTGGTTTTGGTGAATATTTTATCAAATGGAAATTTCTATCATAGTCAAGTTTAGAGTGATTGTAATATTTCTAAAAAGTATATATATCAAAATAAAAA
>NW_015151061.1:505598-507760 GCF_000732505.1 Cyprinodon variegatus | reverse complement strand
CGAAATATTTTAAAAATCCATATAACTTAACCGCAGACATTTTTCACATTTAAATAATGACAAAGAATCAACAAATATTTAATTTAGTCATATCATTGGAAACAAGGAGTAATAAACCTTTTATAAAAATATTCTAAATATCCAAAGGTAATAAGCTCTCAAAGATATCTTCCATCCTCCTTCTAAACCATGGAGAACATTAATTCTACAAAATTGTCCGGCTCCAAGATGTGTCCATATCCTGTGTATTTTTAAAGACACGAAGGCTGTCCTGATTAGATGGCCTCCATACACACAGTGACATCCACCATGTGAAGGAAGGCCTTCTACTCTGTCTAATCTGGCTAACAAAGAAACAAAGCACATAAAGAATAAACCTAACATATATATCATAGTTTTTTTTTCTTAAATCATTCTTAAACCAGTTGCTTCTGCAGGTGTGTGTGCAGCGTTGAGTATCAATCCTACAATCCCCCCCAAAAAAAGTTGTGCACCACTAGTTTAGTTTGCTTTACTGTATGTTAACTTGTCTGTTTTCTCTTAGAAACTGACAATCGTCCATATATTTCACAGAAAATTGCAAAGTTAAAATTGGTAAAACAGGCAAAGGACAAAAAAAAAATCTCCTGCATAACCTTTCATTTTCAAGTAATACACCCAAGTTAGCTTCCAAATCTCACATTTGGTCAAAAACCCTGCATTATGTTTATCATTATTACATCCAGATAATATTGAAATGTGAAAACATCAGAAATCTTGGTTCTGTTTAGCTGTGACAACAGGGTGCAGGATAACTTAACGCCGCTGGAAATCTCCCACCGGTCCACGTTTAAGGAGTGGATACAGGTTCTAAGTTCAATAGCCAGCTATGAACGACCCCTATAGGGTGGCTGGGGGAAAGACATATTTAATGAGGTGTGGGGCCCATTACTAGCTGGACATGTAAGGATGTTTCCTTGTACTTATATTTTATTAGATACAGGAACAGGCTTGCTATAATAGACTTTTTAGGGTGTTTTAGTGTTTTTTTGTGATTTATGTTATATGTTGTAGGTCTGGCTTGTTATTTACATTGTTGCTGGTCTGCTTTTTCTTTTTTTTTTTTTATTACTGTTGTTATTATCGTCTTGTTTTGTGATTATTTGTGTAGGGAAGACACAAAAAAAGAAAAACCTCTGTCTGACAAAAAAATAAACAATAATAACAATAATAAAAAAATTTATTTACATATCTACTTCCCTATTTTCTACACAGTGCATAATAAACCAGCTTTTCTTTTCTGATTTCACCACGGTTAAATTTCCCTACTTTTATTTTGAAGGATATGTCTACCGGAAGTAGTATTACTGTTTCCGGTTCGGTGTTACTAAAGCTGTCATAACACGCCAATGATTCGGTAACAGGACGGAATGTAAACGGTAATAAAGACGGTAGTTCCCAGGTTGGTGTTTTCTGTCCCTCGGTGGAAACGGTTCCTCCTTTCCGCTCAGTGGAAACCAAACTCAGCGATGGAGCTCAGTCCGCCGCCGCTCTTCACATTCGGGGTGATAACTGACGTTCAGTACGCGGACATTGACGATGGATTCAACTTCTCCCGCACGAGGAGGCGCTACTACCGGAGCAGCCTGCAGCTGCTGAGGAACGCTCTGAGCGGCTGGTCCTTATCGGCGGTTAAGCCTGACTTCGTCCTCCAGCTCGGTGACCTGATAGACGGCTTCAACAAACCGCGGGGCGCCTCGCAGGCGGCGCTGGACGCGGTGCTGCGGGAGTTCGCCTCCTTCCCCGCCAAGGTGCATCACGTGTGGGGAAACCATGAGTTTTATAACTTCAGCAGGAGCGAACTGATGAAGTCCCCGCTGGACAGCAGCTCCTACGCGGAGCGGAGCCCGACAGGAAGCCCGGTCCGGGAGGACATCTATGCCTACCAGTTCAGCCCCTTCCCTGGGTTCAGGTTTGTGCTCCTGGATTCCTATGATGTGAGCCTGCTGGGCAGACAGGGCTCCAGTCTGCACTATAATACAGCCATGGACCTCATTAAGCTGCACAACAAAAACCAGGACCTCAACTGTCCTCCAGGTATTACTGCAAAAATACTCTAATGGCAATAAAAAGCCTTTTTAGATTTATTTTTTTGTATATATATATATATATATATATATATA
>NW_015151061.1:499465-505448 GCF_000732505.1 Cyprinodon variegatus | reverse complement strand
AAAAAAAAAAAGGAAATTTCGTTTGGAACAGCTCTAATTTCAGCTTCTTTAAAAGTGCAGCCTTGAAAAATAGTTTAAAAAAAATACATACACCGCAGAGACACAAGTGGCAGCTTGCTCTGTTAATGGAAGACAATCAATTAATGCTGATATGACTGATGTGTTATGAAGCAGTTTTTTAGAGTTCATGTTGTTGGTTCTCTGATGTTCTGAGGGACAGAGTTCCACTCCTGAGCTGCTGTGACTCTAAAGGCTCTTTCACTAAAAGCAGCGAACCTTTTATTAGTTATTGCTGACATTTTTGACAACAACAGAACGATTCTAGACAGGGACCAGCAGGGGCCAGCACCCCTGTAGAGCAGGTCCTGGCCCCTGTTATGGCCCCAAGAACATACACTGCAAAAATTTAATTTTTTTATTGAATCAAATGTTTTGTCCCTTGGATGGAATTTAATGATTTACATTTAAAAGAAGAAGAAAAAAATATCAACCCTGAGTACTAAGTGCCTCATAGCTAATTGTAAAATGGAAAAAACTTTCATTTTACAATTTTTTTTGCTCGAATTAAGAGCAAGTACGCTTATTTTAAGAACGTTTTTATTTATTTCGATCAGTTTTTGCTGTGTAATACTAAAACAATACTAATGATGACAAGAGTTTCTAAAAGAGACCAGATCTAATTAGTCTCTTCAACCATTATAACATTATAGCTTAACCTTTTGATGTATGGATTTATTCTAAAATTTCTTTTTCTATAATTAACTACAATTGTGTGGGTATATAATTATAGCGGTTAATTATAACATACACTGTTTGGAACCAGCTGTGATGGAAACAAGTTTTCTAGACATTGTGGAAAATAAAAAGCATTTAACTTTTGTCCAAAGACATCAATAGACCCCTTGTCATCGGGTATGGCAGGCCGTTTTGACATTTATTAGTTGACTGAATCCAGATGTTTCAAATGGATTTCTCCCTAGTCATAATTAACATCTTTGATATCTGAAATAGCATTCCTCCTAACTAAAATCAATATTTCATATATCTTAAATGTAATTCCTACTAGTACAAATGAGGTCACGTTTCCCATTCATGTGTATTGGGCTTTTACTTACAGATATCTACAGTTACATTCTTCCTATCTAAAACTGAATTCTGACGAGGATGGACTGTAATATCACCTCTCCATAATAAAGTTAATGCTAGTAATAAGGACAATTTCAGATATAAAAAATGAATAAGCATTCTATAAATCCAATTCTTCACCTCAAAAATCTATTTCTGCTTGTAGAAATGTCATTACAGATATCCACTACTTATTTTATGACTAGTTAAATAAGGATTCCAGATATCTGAATTCGAATGTCTATCCATAATGCAGTTTTAGAAACTTCTAAATAAATAACGGGGCTCCGTTTTAACATAGAGTAAGCAGGCTGACTAGTCATATTTCTATCGTATATAGCACTAGAGCATTTTACCTCGGCACAATAACAATATTCCTTATCAGTATTGTATTTAAGATATCACTAATTATATTTCTACCAGTAGAAATGCATTTGTAAGTACTCAAGAATCACATTTTTACTAGTAAGAACTAAATTTTAGATATCTACAAATATTTACCGGTACTTATATTAAGTGGCCGTTTTAACATATATTTACTTGAACGGATATGTATTTCATAAATGTAATAGTATCCTTCCTATCTAAAATAAACATTTCAGATATCTAAATATAATTCTTACTAGTAGAAATGACATCACTTTCCCCCATTCTTGTGTATCGGGCCATTACTTTAAGATATCTGAAATAAAAATAAATTTCAGATCTCCGTTTTGGAAGAAGAAGAATAACTTATCAGTTAAAACACTTAGTTAGACACAACATAAATTTACCATTCACTACGATTTGACTAAAAAAATCTAAACAAGATAACAATAACAAAAAAATTTACATTAAAATTTATAAAAAACATTTTTGGAGATGGGAAAATGTCATTTAGGTCTTTTAAACAAAATAAAATCAAGGGCGACCTGTTTTTCCCTCCCCAAAAATAGTAAACGTACTGAAATATAATGTGTTAAAGGTTAACAATGTGTTTCCTGAGAAAATAAATGCCTTAAAATCCTTTCTGTTTTATCACTCGTCTCTGCCCGATCATCACCGGAAATGGGATCCTACGCTACTTCCGGGAGCTAACTTTTTCGGATTTGGATTTAAACATAAATATAGTGTTTTTAAGTTTTATGTTTTTTGTTTTAACCTTATGCTATATAGTGCGTAATCTAAAGAAAGAAACAACTAAAATGCAGATAAACATAGGTTAACCATATTTTGCCGGACTGCTCGGATGATGATGTCAGAGAAACAGTTTAATGAAGAAAATGTAAAAATGCATAAAAATTGTCTCACAGAAGTCATAAAACATTTGTTAAAGATATGTATTAGCATTATTTAGTGAGTCAAGGATAGAAATAAGTAGTTTTAGTACCATAATTACATTATGTATGGAAACCTGGATGTATATCTGTTGGTGCATGCGCAGGACGGATCGTGCTTCCGGGACGGATCGGATAGTGATAACGCCGTTAAAACCTTTGTAAATAGATGGACAGTTTACCCGTAGAGATGAAAATCTGAATTAACTATGACTTCATCTCTGGCAGCATCCAATAGGGTGCTTACGTATTAATGTCTACGGGGTTTATAGCCTAAATATGTTATGTTGGATCATTTCATATTAAACACAAGTATAGATCCCAGCACTGATCATTTATTTTTGCTAAGAGAGTGATATCTATCCTCCTAAAACTATTGAAACCTCAGAAATGTTCATATAGTGTCAAATTACACTCAGTTAACTTTTTATATTTTATTTAGTGGAAGATAAAAGATCAGTTGTTGTGCTCAACCCGCCTAAGATTACAGCTGCAAGGCTTTTTTTTTAAGGTGTGCCTCTATCAGCTTTACAAATCTAGAGCTGGAAATGCTTCTTTGCAAAATCAAGCTCTGTCAGGTCGGATGGAGAGCAGCTTGTTTGTCTCAAATTTGTTGCCTACTCTATTGAAGTTGGCCTTTCAGGTTTGAACAGAACTCAGCGGCATTTTAAAAGGTTGCTTATTAGTGCATAACTTTAATCTGCTTCAAACTGCTCCACAGCTTTCTCCCTGATCTGCTGTCGCTTGGTCTTAATGATGCTCCTCAAAGAAACGTCTAAATGTTCACGGAACAACTGGATTTATAACGAGGTTATTAACAAGAGTCTCTGCAGGCATTTTGAGTTAAAATGGGTTTTATTAACATATTAGAAGGAGCTGCACAAAGGTAATTTTAACAACCTTATATTAGTTCCCGTCTCTGTGAGTTTTGCTTTTCTCGTTGCAGAGTTGAAGCATCTCAGCCGCTTCACGATGTTCAACGGCGGGTTCAGTCAGGATCAGCTTGACTGGCTGGAGTCTGTTCTGTCTGTGGCCGATGAAAAGAAGGAAAGAGTCATTATTGTCAGTAAGTGAAAACCTGTTTCTAGACTGTGCACATGCCTTTTGTCGTATGGAGCACGCCTCTGACAAGCTACGCCATTGATATCCGCACCTTTTTCAGCGCTGCCATACTGTTTGTCTGCTTTAATTCAAGTTTCAATTCAATTCAGTTTATTTCTATAGCGCCAATTCACAACACATGTCAGACTGATTAAAGTTTTCTATCTAAGGAAGGCGAAGCTACTATGAGAAAAAGCAGAGAGAGCAGAACGTTAGAGATTAAACTAACAGATTCTGCAGAGTGAGAGAATAGAGATAGAATGAAGCAGATTGATGAACAAATGCATGGACTAGTTTCTCTGCATGACCTCTGGACAGGATATTTCTAGTCCATCAGATTGATCCTGCCTTCCAAGCACAGAATGGACTGAACTGCTGAACCAGAGTCAGTGGCGGGTTGTGTCGCACCCCTGCAGTCGCCCCGGGATTCAGTTCTGTCTGTTTGTTTTTGTTTTAAAGATGTTTTGAACTTTCTCACTGACTGTCTCACCTTGAATACTGGGTCCATCTGTCCCGAAATCAAAGTGCTATTTCTGGAGAAACCTTAGTGTGATACACGGTGGTGGCAGTGTTATCCTGGGGTTATATATTTCCACTGAGGGTTATAGCTGTAAAGCGGATCTAATCCTAGTACTAGAACTCCAACAGCTGCCACTTTTTTTTTTTAATGAGTCTGAAAAAGCTGACAGAATCAAGCTGCAGGAGCTAACAGGTTTATTTTCCTTTTAAAGGTCACCTTCCGATCCACCCCGATTCCACCGATGCCGTATGTCTGGCGTGGAACTACGATGACCTCCTGGCTGTTCTTCGCTCCCACAGCAGCGTGGTGTGTTACATGGCTGGCCACGCCCACGACGGCGGCTACTGCCTGGATAAAGACACCGGCGTGCACCACCTAACGGTGGACGGGGTGATCGAAACGCCTCCCGACAGCGACGCCTACGCCGTCGTCTCCGTCTACACAGACAGGATGGTGCTGACGGGGAGCGGCAGGATCGCGGATCAGGTGTTCTTGTTTTCCTGATAGCAGCGTGACTCGGTGCGAAAAAAGGCAGTGGTCACATGATGAGATAAACCGTTTCGAAAGATTCTGCACGTTTTCCGCGTCACTTTATTGGGAGAAATGTACTGAAACGCACTGAAGACGACAACATGTTCATTAAGAATGTGCTGCTGCTGCTCCACCGCCTAAAGGTGGTTACAGTTATTATTTTTATCATAATAATTTCAGAATTTTTAAAATTTAAATAATTATAAATTAAGTCAAAATTAAATGTGTATATTTATTTATAAAAAAAAGTTCAAAGCAATGAAAGTTTCTACGACGATTGAAACTGTTTGCTTTTATCCCAACGGTCTTATTCTGCATTTTAACTATTTAAGATTAATAATTTAGATTAAATTGCCCTTTTTGGACTTAAATTCAAATCTCTTATAATTTACCCTTGAAAATTAAAGCCTTAATATAAAGTTTGCTGTATGCACTTTTTTTTAGCAAGTGTCTAGTTGAATGATGATGCATTCAGGTCATGTGGGAGATTTCCATGCACTTTAATTTGTATTCACAACTTTTCTAGAGAGATAAAACTGAATTGAACTGATTGATCATTTATTGAAAACATCAACTAATGTAGCATTTAAATATTTTTCAACTTGAGTCAAGATAATATAACCCTTAATTTACAGAATTAGTAGCTTAGAGAAGTGATTGAGCTGAAATTGTTCAAAATGTGAATACTATATGTATTTAAGATTTAAAAAAAAAAATTAGGTCTGTAAATATATCCTAGGAAAAGCTCCTCAAAGGTTACAAACATTTCACTTCGTGACCCCAAAAATCCCAAATTAAAGGACTGTTAATCCCCTAAACACACATATAATTACGTAAATTTGTTATTAATATGAAGTATTTCTTTTTTAGGTTGAAATATATTTTTTCTTTGAAAAAGGACATTTTTTCAGCATTTTTTTATTTTTATTGGGACATTTAACTATTTAATGGTTTATTTTACATTGTAATTGATATTTAATGAAGCGTAATAGGCATTACATCACCATAATTGTGAAAACCAGTTTGCGATCCCCCACTTGGTTCAAAAAAAATAAATAAATAATAAAAAGAAAAAAAACTGCTGTAAGATTGAGAGTTTATTGATTGAAAAATGTGTCAACAGATTAACCGACCAGTGAACTGTACATTAATGGTATTGAGTTGAATTGAGAGAGATTTTGTTTTGCAAATTTCTGTCATTAACAATGCATTTAAAATGTGCAATAAATATTTGTTTTTCGTGCAAGACATTCATTGGTGTTTGTGACTTTTTTTTCTAAATTAAACTACTAATCAAAAGAAATATTGCTAAATGAATGAGTTAATTAGTGGGGAGTGTCACCTAGTGGTTAGAGCAGCGAGCTTGGGCTCTGGGAAGGTTGCAAGTACC
>NW_015151061.1:495852-496390 GCF_000732505.1 Cyprinodon variegatus | reverse complement strand
TAGCCGGAAAATTTTAAAAAGGGTGACCAGGCAATAACCAACGTACACTGAGACGTGGCCAAAAGAGGATAGGTGCCAGAACCTCAGGGTCGATCTACACTGATTCAACAGGAACAAGCACGAAATCCATATTTTCTAAATAAAGACAAACTATACTTTCCTACAGCCTTTGCTAACAAATGGATGTATATATTTAAACATCCATGCGGTCTAAATTAAAGGTGTAGTGGACAATTTTCTTCCAGTTTGGAGTTCTGGCAAGAACATCTTATTCATTGTCATTACTAACCTACTTTTATTAATAATTATTCTGCATAAAATTTATATTTACATGTACTAATATCTACATTAAATTGATTACTTATTATTAAAGTAGTTATTTATCTCAGTGAAGATTCCTAGATGACTAGAGACATAATTTTCTCCTTACCCCATATAACACAAAGTCTAGTTCTGAAAAGAGCATGAATTCTGTATTTATCTATAATGTTAGTATATTGTTAGTTAGTTATTAAGGTTAGTAATGTTAGTATATTGT
>NW_015151061.1:491231-494940 GCF_000732505.1 Cyprinodon variegatus | reverse complement strand
TCATTCCTGTATAAACCCTGAGTATGTTTTTGTATTTACCAATTTCATCCAAGGAGATGAAATGTACTTTAATGTCTGCATCACTATGTTTTCTCGTTATTATAAATATGTAACACAGTCAGTCCATAAGTTGTGTTGTGTACAGAAGCACCATGGAGAGCGACCAGTGAGACCAACTGTCTCACTGTATGATGAAGAGGCTGCAGCGCCGCAGACTGAGAAGAGTGGTGAGAACAGCAGGGAGGATCATCGGGGCTCCTCTTCTCTCCAATAAAGACAT
The DNA here is from genome assembly GCF_000732505.1 of Cyprinodon variegatus. Classification (NCBI taxonomy): domain Eukaryota; kingdom Metazoa; phylum Chordata; class Actinopteri; order Cyprinodontiformes; family Cyprinodontidae; genus Cyprinodon; species Cyprinodon variegatus. The sequence continues at coordinate 494,660 of NW_015151061.1, read as the reverse complement.
TTCATTCCAGAGCTGCGTGTCATTATTAAACCTTTAACACCCCCAGCAATGGACTGTTCTCCCTGCTACCCTCTGGGAAGAGGCTTTGCATCATTCAATGCAGGACCAGCAGGTTCTGCAGCAGCTTCTTCCCCACTGCCATCAGACTGCTGAACCATTGAGAAAACTCTAAATCATGTCACAAACTCTGCATCAAACTGACCACATCAATGCATTTTTTTGCCCTATGTTTTTTTCTCCCACAACGTTTACATTTGATCATTGCTGCACTTTGAGAAATGGAAATGCATATACTATCTGTATAAAAAAGGAAAACAAATGTTGTCTTAAGTTTTATCTGAAGATATTTTGTAAAGCAGTAGATTTTTCTTTGGTACAAAAAATGTTATAGTTCATCCAGAACCATAAGTGGCAAAATGAATTGTTCCTCAGACACTGATGTATCTGACAAAGTTTGGATTGTGAGGGAATTATGGATGTTGTTTTGTAGCTGTCTTTATTACAGTTCACCCAGAGACTGTAAAACCTGATAAGGTCTGTCTGATAAACTATGCAAGTCTATTCTTGACTTTTAGACACCATGATTCAACTTGCACAATCTGCTGAGATTCTGATGATTCAACTTTGACAAAAACACTGTATGAGAGATTTGTGAGAACCAAGTGTTTGTTTTTTTATTTTATCGTGTACAATAAACCAGAAGGTACAGAGGTAGTGAAACTTTTAAATATTAGGCTATACGCTAAACTGTAAATTAATATATTAAGCTGAAATAATTTTGTTTTTTTGAATGTGACCATTTTTGAACATTTGTTAAACTGTTTTTTTCGGCTGTCCGTAAAGGCAGCAGCGGCGCAGAGCAGGCGGTAAAGCAGCTGTGCTGCGTTCAGGTGACGCAGTGTCCCGTTGGAAGGAAAGGCAGGCAGGGGAGGGCCAAGTTTCACTCTGCATTGCAGCCCGAGCGCTGGCTGCTGCTGGGAACACAACAATGGCGACTCCCAGTCCGAATAGCAACTCCACGGGCTCCAGCAACTTTCTGGGGGCCACGTCGCACCACCTTCACCAACAGACTCAGAGCAGCAGCATGCAAGGTAGGAGCTGACGGCTTCCCTCTCGATCTATTACGACCTGCGGCGGAGGTATCCCGATTTGAAACATATAGCTTGTTGCTTCCCTGAAGCTAAAAAAAGAAAACATGGTCAAGTTGGCCTGACTCGCATTCTGTTTCCGGTTAGAATTTTTCAGAATAAAGTGGGTATACAATAAGTTTTGTTTGGAAACCACGTGACCTTTAGGTGCAGGCTACAGCAAATTTAATAAAAAATACACTTGGAGGATTTTAGTACATATGCTTTTTTTTCTCTTTAATTTACTTTAAGTAATTTATTTAGTAATATATCTTACATTATATTAAGGTGCAATATATGTCCCAAAATTACATAAGAGAATTAGGGCCACCGAAGAAATAATAAAAAAAAAAAGTTAAATGATTTTTAAATTTTATTTCAGTTTAAAATGGGGAAAAAAGTCAGAATTCTGAGAAAAAAAGACAGTTAACCTTTTTAAAAATTTTTCAGTGGCCCTAATCCTCTTCCGTACAGATAAGTCTGTCTCATTGTGGAGATAGATTAGGCCAGAGCTGATTAAAAGGGTTTGAATCAACTAAGATGTTCACTTGTAATGTTTCTACAGTTTAATATCCTTCAAAGAAGATGTTAGAGAAATGGCTGGAGTAATTTTTGCTCTGTTTAAATGTGTAAGGCACACTAAAGCAGAACTTCCCTCCCTCTTTCTGATATAAGGGCTTTGGACTTTTTCCTATAAAAAGATACCTTTAATTCTGTACTTTTTAAAATATATATATATATTTTTTTTACATTAGGATCATGAGGTCCCGGAGGGTGAGACGGGGAGACAGGAAACTCAATTTTGAATACTTTTATAATGCAGTTCTTAAAAATTGTTCTGCCATAATTAATAGGATGTATTATTTTAGCAGCCATAGAAAACTAAAAATTGCATTCTGCTAGAAATAAAACAAAAACATTGCGCAGCATTTTACATTTTTGTGATACCACAAGAATCTCATTCCAGGTCTGTTGCAGAGAGACTTGCTTTACAAGTTAAAAAAGGAAAGTAAGCCTTGTTAAACCATACAGATTATTCTGTTTAATTATAGAAGTTTAGTAGCACTAATGTGTGCTATCAGCTTGGGACTTTTATTCTGAAGGTCAGTTTTTTAGTTCCGGTTGACGGACCGTTGTATTGACCGAGCTGGAAGTAGCTTAATGACTACAAGGCTACAGTTTTAGCAATAGATTCTGTTTAGCTGAGTTTCTAAAGAAAACAGGCCCCAAAAGCCATGTCAAATGATCCAACACTACAATTTTAATAGTTTAACTTTAATACGTGTCCGTTTAAAGATGAAGTTTACTTGGTTGTGAAGTTAGTTAATGTTAAACACACGGTTGCTACAAAAAGCACAAGGCCCTTCTGTGAATTGAATTTCAGTGAATTTGTGAGCCAGGCCAGCCTGACATTACAGCCCAGACAGTCTTACACAGGTGGTGGGCAAACATTTAACCTACAGCTCTTGGTTATTTTCGCTGAGTCACTTGTCATGTTTACATGCCGCTTATTAGAGTCGACACGAAAATACTTCAGCTTTTCTGTGTTGCTAACGCTAGCCGGGTTATCGATATTAAAACGCGGTAACATTATTTACATCTTTGAATTATCTCCTAACACGATGTGTACACTTTTTTTTGTTTGTTTAGCGTGAATTTTTACTATTTCGTCAAATGTTGAACGCTCTTAGACCCAGGTTAGCCCATTAGCTGACACCAGTAAGCTAGCAAGCTCCATTATCGGACAGGAAGCAACACGCAGGTTAATAAAAGCTCAAACTAGCTATTTATTTCTTTATATATGTTTAATGTGTCAACTTTGGCACTTGTTTTGGTAAAATATATAAGTTAGGTGTAGATTTCGAATCAGAAGTTGAAAAAATCAAGTATTGGCCAAGCTGTATTAATCTTAAATTGAAGTTAGATAAATTTTGGATTTCCTGATCTAGAAAGGATTCTATGGAAGAGGATTAGGGCCACAAAAAAAAAGTTAGTTTCAGTTCAATATTGCCTTTTTTCCCTCAAAATACTGTCTTTAATCTCAGAATTCTGAATTTTTTTTTTTAGAATTCTGAGTTTTTTTTCTCAGAATTTTGGATCTTAATGTAGATGGCCACCATGAAGGAAGAGCTGTGGGAGCACTCAGCTGCACTGACAAAGATGTGAGTTGTTTGAGAGGGCCAGTAACACAATGGTGGAAAATGATGGAATTAGGCAACTTTTTACGTGCCCCCGGTGATGCTATTTCATTGATGGAAGAGCAGAAGGTGATTAAAACAAGAGAGCTAGTATCTAAAACAGA
>NW_015151061.1:488566-490372 GCF_000732505.1 Cyprinodon variegatus | reverse complement strand
TAACTTTTTTCTTTTTTTCAGTGGCCCTAATCCTCTTCCCTAGGATACAGATCCATAAAACCCCACAAATTAGTGGATAAATGTCTCTGAACAGTTTTACCTAGATCTCACAGATTTTCATTGGAATTGGTAAGCTTTTGGCCTTAATCTTGGGTGATATTTGTACATAAATTAGGTAGTTTCCTTGTTTTAGGTACAATATGGTCCACTAATGTTCAAGAGGGTTGAAGCCCAGCTTTGGTGAGACCATTCCAGGAGCTTAACACAAAAAAGGTTCAGTTCTGGTGTATTCCTCTGTAAATCTTTACAAAGATTTTTCCTTTTTTATGTAAAACTTAGTCACCAATGCAAAGTTGAAGAGCTTTAGCATACCTTACCTGTAGGAAATTTCTGCTTTAAGGATCAGTAATTAATGAATAAATAAATTATTAATAGCGGAAATTAATATAACATTCTCGCTGTTGGTGAGTTGGTGCAAACTTTTGACCAAAAGTGTAATTATATGAATGTAATCCTGCTGAGCCTGTCAGACCGATCTCTGTGACATAACTACTGATCAGCTCATGTATGCAGTCCTGTGTTAGTGATGAACAGATCTAAGTTGCATGTCCTTTCTCTGTGACAAATGCTTAGTATGAAATGTTTTATCTAAACCTTGCAGAAACCAACACCTGCCGGAGATGTCAAAATGAAGCAGGTATTCAATTTTATTTTTCAAGAATACCGTCCTTTTTTTTTTTTTTTAAGATGATCTGTGTTTGGGTTCTGTTTGTCTTGGCCATTTCTTGGCCAACACATTCCTTCAGCTTTTCCTGATCCTCCATCTGTCATTGATTTGTGTTTTATCTTTTTTTTTTTTTTTGTTTGTTTGAGAATCTTTTAATTTAATTTGTAAAAAATCCACCTGCCTTTGATCTTTTTGTCTGCATGTCACTGATGCGCTTTAAAGAAAAAAATTTTTTGGCTTCCCATATCTGGGAGTGTGTTATTCAGAGATCTAAGATCTCTTTGTTTTTAGAAGAGACATTCTGCATCAGTTTGGTTTCTTTCTGACTTATCACACCATACAGAACATACAGACTCTGCTCAAAGATAATAAACAGGGTTCTAACACTGACGGGAAAAGTCTGGAATTTAATCGTTTTCCAGTACAATGGAAGTATGGGAGGGGAAAAACAGTGTATGGGGAAAAAAAAGTTGTGTTTCCAGGCTTTCTTCTCTTTCCTTCCGTCTATCATTTCTTCCTCTCTTTCTTTGTTGTATATTTTCTTCTTTTTTATTATTTCATTCAGATTGTCAAAAGAATGCCAACATAACCCGAAACCCTGATGGCCCAAAACTAGGGCTGTGTTTAAAAAAAAAAGGATTTATTCTCATATTATTTCCTAAATATGGATTCCTATAACCAATGATCAATAAAAAAAACAAAAACAACTTTGTCATGCTTTTCCTACTGTCCTAACTAGGACGGAGTGTTAAAGGCCAGGCTGGAGATTTTTTTTCTCTTCTATTACGAGAATAACGTCGTAACATTACGAGAATAACATCATAACATTAAAATAATAAAGTCGTAACATTACGAGAATAAAGTCGTAACATTACCTGAATAACGTCGTAACATTATGAGAATAAAGTCGTAACATTACGAGAATAAAGTCGTAACATTACGTGAATAAAGTCGTAACATTACGAGAATAATGTCGTAATATTATGAGAATAACATCGTAACATTACAAGAATAAAGTCGTAACATTACGAGAAAAAAGTCACAACGAGAATAGTCATAAAATTACGAGAATAAAGTCG
>NW_015151061.1:469371-488531 GCF_000732505.1 Cyprinodon variegatus | reverse complement strand
ACATTACGTGAATAAAGTCGTAACATTACGAGAATAAAGTCGTAACATTACGTGAATAAAGTCGTAACATTACGAGAATAATGTCGTAATATTATGAGAATAACATCGTAACATTACAAGAATAAAGTCGTAACATTACGAGAAAAAAGTCACAACGAGAATAGTCATAAAATTACGAGAATAAAGTCGCAATATTAAGAGAATAAAGTCCTAAAACTACAAGAAACAAGTTGTATTTTATGAAAATTCTTACAAGAAGCATTTTCTTCTCTAAAATGAGGAATGTCGAGCATAATGTGAAGTTATACTTTGGCTCTGCTTTGACAAATAAGGAAATCTTTTAGCGAACCAGCATCAAATTGGGCAGTAGGTCAAAGTGGACTTGGGTTGCTGTTGGAGCTGCTTGGCCGTCGAAGCACGAAGCTTTCTGAAACTGGTTGTTGTATGAGGATTTCATTCTCGTAATATTACAGCTTTATACTCGTAATGTTACAACTTTATTCTCATAATATTACAGCTTCATTCTCGTAATATAACAACTTTATTCTCGTAATGTTACGACTTTAATCTCGAAATATAAGAAAAAATATCTAGCCTGGCTCAATACTTTCTTTAATTGCTGATAAATGCGTAATACTAGTATCAATAAGTTTTATAACTGCACTGGCATGTAGTTTAGGTATGAGCTTAAGAAATCGAATCGGATAAAAAAGAATTGCTTCTAAATCATAAGATTTGGAATCTATCGATTCTTAAAATTTGAATGGATTTCAACCAGACAATTTCTTTGTGATGCTGACCAAAATAAAAAGTTTTTCAAGATGATGTAAAGTTAAATTGGACACTGTTGCCATTAGTTATAAAACTAAGAAAATTAAGTCTAAGGAAGTTATCATGCAGAATTGTAGAAAAATGTTTCTTTAATAGACACTTTTGCTTGAGTAAAAAGCTAAAGTTGATACTATAACCTCTACAAAAGTGTTTTTAAACAGTAGGATTTCTACTTGAGTAATGAAGATTGATACTTTTGACACCTCTGCCCTTGATCAGTGACTAAACTTTCCCAACATACAGCATAAGATGACATCCTTTAGCAGGCAGCTCCTTTCAAAGCATGGTTAGCAGGTCGGTAAAATATATAGTGATGGAATAGCAGACCTGCCTCTGTTCTCCAGCTTCTGGCATCATCACCATCACCTCTTACTGAACAAAGCCAGCTAAGTCTTCCTCCTGCAATCAAAATCACTTTAACACCAACAAATGTTGCTGCAACAACATTCTCCCAATTGTCCAGAAGAAACGTGTTTCTCCAGACAAGTGGAAGTGGAAAGTGTTGGGGCTTTTTCTCCAATTTTTTCCCTTTCTTCCGGAAGAAACTGGAAGAAAGTTCTCATTATGTTTTTGGAGAACTGGGATAGTTCCATTGAAAAGCCAACTTACTATATCCACCAGTCTACATAAGGATGAATCTTCATGAGAATAGACATAGTGAAACAAATTAAGAATTTATATAATTTATTTATTGTATGTAATACAAATATAGATAAATGAATAATTGTTGGTTACAAAACTTTTAAGTAATAACTGTGTTTAAGCACTGCATTTGCACAAGCAGAGTTGCAGCAATAAAGTAGCAAAATACAGTTGAATAGTCAAGCTCATTCTTGCCAGAAGTGATTATTTTCTAATTGACTCTAAATGGTAGGAAAATGCTTTCCTGTATAATCGGATTACACCAGCTGGCTTTCTTTTTCTTTAATTTCTTCTGCTATTCATGCCCCCACCCTGGTTTATAGATATTGAACCCCACATCAAGGTTATTACTGCATTTGGGCTGCTTAAGGCAAAATATTCACCAAAAGAAACAAAACTTTCCAGTAAATTTGATCTTCTTTCTTACGGCCAAAAAAACAAAAAAAAACATGGAAAAATCCTGGAAAAAAAAACGCCATCCAGAAGAAACTTCCAACCCTGTTGCAAATCCAGCTGTTTGTCAGGGGTGATGTGTTTATTGATCAGGTGAAAAAAATGGATTATTGGGTTTCTGGGCTCAGTTAGAGCTGGTGAAGCTCAGATCCAGAGCTACTGTTAGAGCATCAGTGGGGATCTCTAGTTGTAGCTTAGGTCATCTGCTAGCAGAACACTTATTGTTTATCCATTTAGCAGACAATTTTATCCAAAGCGACTTGCAAAATAGACACAGTGTTGCAGTTATCAATACGACAATAAGTTCTCTAAAAGAAAATTCCAATAAAGTTTAAAAAACAAACAAACACTGGACTTTGTTTCCAAGTTTGAAGATGTTTTGCTTCCCATCCAGGAAGCCTTTTCAATTCTAAATGTCAGAAATGGCTATGGGTTTGAGGCTTTATGGAGTGGACCAAAAACAAAGCCTTGTTTTGGCTTAGAAAACATGCAAATCTAACCAGACAGATGAGTATGCCCCTTAGGAATGGGGTTCGGTTGGATTCTTTGTTAGCCTGCAATACCCAATACCATGTCTATGTCTGTGAAAGGTGGGAATTGTTGGCCTGGCTGAACAGGCAAGGTTTTCTTTAAAGGAAAATCCCTAGTTTGAATCAGTGGTGACAGCAAAGAGAGAGAGAGGGAAGTGCAGAAAGAGTAGTAGAGGGGTACAGAAGTATGAGTAAGGGTTACGATAAGAGATGCTCTTTCAAGAGGTCGTTCTTTAAGAGTTTCCCAAAGATTGAAAGGGACACTGCTGCTCTTTTAGCTCTTGGTAGGTCATTCCACCATCTTGAAACAACACATGAAAACAGTCTGGATTTTCCTAAGTGTGGTTTAGGCACTGCTAGACGACCATCCATTGCTGACCAGAGTGACCGAGTTGTAGACGGGAGCTGTACCCTTAAGCACTTTTTAGGCTTGCATCAGGGACTTGAATTTGATGAGGGCAGCCAGGGGTAACCATTGTAGTTCAATTAACAGAGGGGTGATTGAAAACCAGATGCGCCGCCGCGTTCTGGATCATATGTAACGGTTTTACAAATGATCCAGGAGACCAGTCAGGAGTACGTTACAAAACTTGACTCAAAAGGCTGATTTATACTCAGAAAGCATGTCGTCTGTGGGTGTGTCGCAGTTAACGCAGATATGCCCCCGCCCCTTCTGCAGACACTCTGCTGCACCTCTCCAAAATTGTAGGTGACCGCAGACAAGGAGGCCTCTGATTGGTCAAATCTCCATCTGCTCTACTCTATGCGTATTTCCTGTTTGGTACCTTACCGGCCTGTTTTATTTGAATGACCGCCATTGTGGAAATCGACTCGTGAAGATGGACCAGGTAGAAGAGCGAGGTGCATGAGAACGCTGGGACCCTTTTTCCACCTGGATCCTCGCTCTTTTTCGCCCTCATGTTCCTCCGTTGTCGCATAAACTTGCCCCAACTTCTTCACCGCCTCAGCTGTATCTAGACCTACAGCTAGTTCGTGATTCTCCCTCTTGCATTGTGGCGTGGAATAACATAGTGCAGACCACGCTTCAATATTGGGCATAAATCAAAAAATAAATGTGACAAGCGCACTGCGACACACTGCTGCAGGAGTATAACCAGCCTTTTAGACTGTCAGTGTTATGTTTGGTTTTAAGTTCCACCAAAGAAATGACAGCAGAGTGGTATTAAAACCAATTCATCTGGAATCGATAGTATTTGTCTAAAGCTAAAAAAAAAAGACATAATCGAACCAGTACTTGGTCCTTTCCTGTCTGCTGCGCAGGTCTGTAGTACAATAAGAGCCGATGGGAATTGGTAAATTCTTCCACTTCCATCACCAACCTCTACCCAGACGTAACTTGTTAAAAATAACCCAAATAGACTCTGAGAAATTGTAGTAAAAACTGCTTTTCTCTTTACTTCAGGGTTTCAAATAAGCCTGTCTGGAGTTCCTACAAGTAAGCGTTAGACTTTCACTCAAAACACTCTACTCTTTGTTGGAACACGTCAGTAGTCTAAAGTGGTTTCTGTCCCTCATTAAGAGTCACCCTTTAGATACTGCTGGCTGCAGCCTAGCCACTGGTCTGTGCTAACATCCAGTTGGATGGGTCAAACAGGTTTAGATGGGACCACTGTACACTACTGAAAGAGTCTGTGTGGTGTTCTGGTAGTTTGGGAGTCTGTCCGCTATTCCCTGCCTAACTCTGACACCATTCAGCCATAGCCACCACACATTTTCCTTGCACTGGGACTCAAAAGGTAAAGGGATTGTTTGCACTCTAGCTGGTTGGACAAGGCATGGCAATAAGGACCCAGCACTTAACTTCAGCACCTTAAAGTAATACACTCCCACCGGTGGCCTTAAAGTCGCCTGAATCCATTCAAACCCAAATGTTTGCTCCTTGAATGGGACCAAAGTGCTGTTTGAGTGGTGGGAACCCTTCATATCTACATGGAGCTGTTGGGGTTCTTGCATATTTTAATCAAACAGGGATTTCCAATGTCGGCAACTATTTCATTGCATCCCAGTCTTTCCTAATAACACAAACACACACTGCATGCTTTTTTTGTTTGGAAGCAACAAGCTTTTTTGCTTTAGTTTTTGAACATTGGGAAACTCTGTGGAAACGGACTCTTTGCTTCTGTTCAAAGACTCATTCTATTCTTCTTTTGCTCTTCAGATGACTTTAAATCTTTCTCATACTGTTATCTCCTATTGGACATATTGTTTGAGCTTATCTAAAGTGGGTTAAACAAATCGAGACTAATTTTTTGGTGCCCTGTTTACAGGTACATCTTAGTACATTAGAAGATCCCCAAAATGTTAATTTATTTTAATATAGTGTATTTCTCTTTATTGTTTGTATTTTATGAAGAGCAACTTTTTTGTTTCTGATAAAAATTACAAAAGGCTATAAAACATGGATTATATTTGATTTTATTGGGTTTTTACTACCTGTAATAAACCCTCATTCATTCTCTGAGCAATGAAGAGTCTGTATTCTAATGTACTGGGCTGTACCTGTGTAGCTTGCATCTGTCCCCCACCCCCCCGAAGGTGTGCATGTTGTTGCAATCTGGACGTGTTTCTCCCTCTGCCCACCAGGTAAACGTAAAGCTCTGAAGTTGAATTTCGCCAACCCTCTGGTGAAACCGGCCTCCAGGCTCCCGCTTCATCCCTCGGCTCCTTCCTTCCAGAATCCCCACATGTGAGTAAAGACAGTCAGGGTAGGAAGTCATGGGTCACTTTATTTATTTATTTTTTTCCCCTTTCTTCACTGATTGAACAGCTTCTTATAATGTAACTAAGAAGGATAAAAGAAAAACAAATGTTAAGTCATAACATTATGAGTATAAATTTGTAACATTATGAAAATAAAGTCGTAACATTATGAGAATAAAATCGTAAAATTACGAGAATAAAATTAAGAGAATAAAGTTGTTAAATTATTAGAATAAAAGTCGTAAAATTACGAGAATAAGAGTCGTAAAATTAAGAGAATAAAATCGTAAAATTACGAGAACAAAGACGTAAAATTACAAGAATAAAGTCGTAAAATTACTATCTATCTTTACGAGAATAAAGTCACAACGAGAATAGGCATAAAATTATGAGAATTTAGTCGTAACATTTAACGGAATAAAGTAATAAAATTACGAGAATAATGTCTTAAATCAAGAGAATAAAGTAACAATACAAGAAGAAAGTCGTAAAATTATGAGAAACAAGTTGTATTTTATGACAACTCTCACAAGAAGCACTGTGTTCACTAAAATGAGGAATCAAGCATAATGTGAAGTTATAATTTGGCTCTGGTTTGACAAATAAGGAAATCTTTTAGCACCATCATCAAATTGGGCAGCATGTCAAAGTGGACTCAAGTTATTGTTTGGTGGTGCTGGTCGGCCGTTATCATTTGGTCTGAGATAGAAGCTTTCTTTCTGAAACGGGTTAGTGCATTATGACTTCATTCTCGTAATATTACGACTTTATTCTCGAAATAGTTTTTTCTCGTAATATTACAACTTTATTCTAAACAAAATAAAATAAATTATCTAACCTGGCCCTAATACTCTGTCGTACTGAAAGGAAATATTGAATCAATGTTATCTTCCCCCTTTTTTTTTTACCCAACTAGTTTGAATTTTAAATGATAGAGTTAATAACTGCTTCCTGTTTCCACTACCATAGCACTTATTTCAGGCCATAAAAGGGAACCTGTTGTCTTTTAGCTCAGCCAGAATAATAGAATCAGATGAAAATAAAAGAAACTGATTTAGCTGGTTTTGCTTTTATACCTTTAGTTAATGAAAAGAAAACTGTCTGGTCTTTCAACTCCACCTAGTGTTTATACATTCAGGTTAAACTGCTTTATTTGAAGCAGTATTTATAAATAGAAGTTTGTAATGGTTAAAAGCTAATTCTTTAATTAAAGTTGGTGACTTTACAATAAAGCAAATGTTTTCATTTGTGTAGATAAACTGTCTCTATGAACCAAGTTCCCCAAAGGGAACTCAAAAGTTATTTACATACAATGATATGGCTTTAAGCTGCCTCTTGCTGTTTAAACTAAACTTTTTTGCTGTTTGTTTTAAAAACTGATAGGACTGAAGCAAGGGTACAGATTATGCACTTGAACCATATTGATCGTCATTAAAGTCACGAGTGAAACTAAAACTTGAGGATTTTTTTTGACAATTTCGGTATAAGTGAGTTTCTCTTTCAGCTAAAGACATGTTTTAGAGTCTATATACTCCAGTTAACTATTCATAAATTCCTAAATTAGATGTAAAAAAGGCCTCTGAAGTCGTCCATGCCTCTGAGCCTCCCTTCTAGTTCTTTTCCTGGGGGGAATCTACTAGGTTTAACCACTTTTATTTTAAGGCTTTGAAAATCTATAAAAAGCAGGAGTGAATAGTTAACAGAATTTATTCCAGATTAAATCGTTTCAGAACAGAGAAATTGCAGCGAGCCGGCACAGCTGAGCTCCAGTCATCAACACGCAATGGCATCCAAAAATGTGCCCCAAACCAGGTCGTCTCTTGCCTCCTATACTTCATCAGTCTTTGTTGCATCAGGTGGATGCTTAGCTATGCGTATCAGTTCCTGACTCCCCGTCGGATCCGGACCTCATTCTCTGCTGCATCTACTCCTCAGGATTACAGACGTGTTCTTCTTTATCTCTCTGACCTCTGGAATGTTCCGTTATTTTTGTTTATAGTTCAGACAGAAAGCTTATAGTTCAGACAGAAAGCCTGTCATTAGATATCTTCTGTGAACACACAGTGTTACACTATGTGAAGGAAGACTATGTACTTTATCTCCTCTGCTTAACAGATGGGTAATATAGCAAACACATATAGAGTAATGAAGAATAATCCTAACATAGTTGACAATTATTTTGATAATAGATTTATTGCATTTTCTCCAATTATTGTTACCTTAAAGCAACACTCGCACCCCAATATTAGCTTAAATTGAGATATAGGCCGTTTCTCAATATGTGTACTTGTGCGTTCTTGTGTGCTCGTGAAACGTCATCAGCCTCAGCCCTAGCACTGTTCCAATTCACAAGAACAGCAGACCGAGAACGGACAAAGTCCCAGGATGTTGTTCTTGCGCCTCCCTATTTACCCAGCATGCATCAGAGCAGAGTAGTCCGTTCTTGAGATCGCCAGCTGTCCCAGCATGCAGTGCGGCAGCAACAGCTTTCAATGGAGCGCTCCATTGAAAGTTAAAAGTTCTCTTTTCTGTTGCTGTTGTTCAATAAAAGTATGTTTTAAGATAATTTGAGGCGAGAATATTATACTTTAAAGCGACACTATATGGTCCATTTACTGATTTAATGCGTAATTTTAAAAAGATTTCTGAAGTTGAGAGGACCGCGGCAACCAGCGAACCTCTGAAGCTAACGGCAGCCAGGGCTAACTGCACCCCGTCTGCAGCAGCCCTCTCTCTGCATAGCCGTGTGTGAAAGACCGCTGGCTCTGATGGCGATTTTTTTGTTTTATTTGGCAAAATGTTCATTTGATTTGTATTTATCTGACTGTGTTAATTATTATTCCCCCACAAAATGAAAAAAGTATTTAGTATTATCTAGAGACTAATAATAACAGGAGGTGAAATGCAGCTCCAGACAAACCGAGCGTGTGGTCACATCACGAGTACGCTCTGTTCCAGTTGAACCATATTTATGCTGCTTGCTCTCGTTCTCGCTGAGTCCATACTTTCCTGTGTCCTTCTCAAGAACGTACTTGGCGAGGACACAAGTCCGTACTCGCGTTCTAGTGAATTGAGAAATGGCCATAGTAAATCCTTTTTCATTTCAGTGTACGTCATTAGGTGGTATTGATGCTCTCTGCATGCCCTCTCTGCTAAAAAACTCAGCTGTTATTTTAGAAGGTCTGATTCATCACTGAATAAGTCATGTGATCCAGAGCGCCGCTTTGTGCTCGTCTGAGCTCCTCTTAAACGTGAAAGCGAACTAAGCTATAAGTGGTTGTTGCCCAACAAAATGACAGCAAAATATCAGGAAACTTCCCTGATCATTATCAGATTTAATCTAGATGGATGAAAAACTAACCTAAACCTGGAAGTTACAGAAAAGTGTAAGTGTTGCTTTAAAAAAACTATTTGGTTTTCCTGTGGTGTTTTTTTTTTTTTTGCTCCACAATTTTCCTCTGCAAAAAAAAAACCAAACTGCTTTACTTCTGTTTCTAAAGAAGCTGTGTCTGCTTCTGTCTCCTTGAACCCCAGTCAGCCTTGGCAGATGGCCGCTCACACTGAGTCTGGTTCTGCTGAAGGTTTCTTCCTGTTAAAAGGGAGTTTTTTACTCTCCACTGTCGCTACAAGCATGCTTAGTGTGCGAGATTGCCTTTGAGTCAATGAGTCGATGCAATCAGCTGGTTTTCCTTAGATAGAAAACTGAACCATTTTGACTGTATGATCTTGTTGAATTGTCTCTGTAAAATGCCTTAAGATGACGCATGTTGTGAATAGGTCCTATATAAATAAACTGAATTGAATTATGGGGTATCTGTAGAGAGCGTCTGCGGACACACAGCATCGAGTCCTCCGGAAAGCTGAAGATCTCCCCAGAGCAGCACTGCGACTTCACCGCAGAAGACCTGCGGGACCTTGGGGAGATCGGCCGCGGGGCCTACGGCTCCGTCAACAAGATGGTCCATAAACCTACAGGCCAGATTATGGCAGTCAAGGTGACAACATTTCCAAAGAATGTGAAGAAGATCCCAAGTGATGTGATCTGGTATGACTGACCGTGGGAGGAATATTTCCCTGTTGTTCCTCAGAGGATTCGCTCCACTGTGGATGAGAAGGAGCAGAAGCAGCTGCTGATGGATCTGGACGTGGTGATGAGGAGTAGCGACTGTCCCTACATCGTCCAGTTCTATGGCGCCCTCTTCAGAGAGGTCTAGAAAACCCACCTAGATCTCCATCAAATAGACTCCAATGTGTTTTTGTTTCCTACTAATTGAATTTCTCTATTTGTTTCAGGGGGACTGTTGGATCTGTATGGAGCTAATGTCTACCTCATTAGACAAATTCTACAAATATGTATATTGCGTATTAGATGATGTCATTCCAGAGGAAATATTAGGCAATATAACATTAGCTGTAAGCAAACATTTTCTTCTAACTTAAAAGACGATTTATGAAGCGTCTCTAAACGACCTGAAGGTTTAATTTAGCGTCTTTCTTACAGACGGTTAAAGCACTGAATCACTTAAAGGAAAACTTGAAAATAATTCACAGAGGTAAGAGTTTTAGTTGATTTTTTTTTTTTTTCGCAGATTGTGGTTTATTTGTTGTGTAATTGTTACCATTTTATGGTCTCTTTCCAGACATCAAACCTTCCAACATTCTGATGGACAGAAGGGGAAACATCAAACTATGTGACTTCGGCATCAGCGGCCAGCTGGTGGATTCCATAGCCAAGACTAGAGACGCAGGCTGCAGGCCTTACATGGCAGTAAGTGTTCATTAGCTGTTTGCATTCAATCTGTTTATTCTGCATTACTTTGGTTTTTAAAGAAAAAGGGCGGTCAGCATCGAATGATTAGTGGATCTTTATTTATGCCTAAAAAACGTTAATTAAAAAAACAAAAACAAAAAAAATACACTATCATGGTACTGGTTCATCAGTAGGTCTCGACGTTGTTCAGTTCTGGCTCGGTTTTCAGATAATAAAGAGCGCATGAGGAGACTGTGTCATCTCCTTACAGTCAGCCTCCGTAATAAGGAAACTTCTGGCATTCTTAAAAATATTAGCTTCCCTACTGTGCCGCACGATTTCCAGTAATAATTCTGCTTAGCAGTGTTATGAACCTCAACGTCTCTCATTGTTTCCTGCGTCTGTAATCCTTGATTAAGGGCTGGTTATCCTCCTGCAGCTGCTGTGTCACAGTTAGCTTGTCACAGATATTTTTAGATTTATCCTCAATATTGAAGCTTGGTCTGCGCTATGTTATTCCCCGCCACAACGCAAGAGGGACAATCAGGAACTAGCGGTGCGTCTAGATACGGCCGAGGTGGTGAGGAAGGCGGTGTTAAAGACCTACGCTTTAGACTATCGTAGGACGTATCCAACTCCCAAAAACCGAATCCACCAAAGGCTGCCTTCTTCACCTTACTCTCTGCAAACAAGGAAATATCACAAAAAACAACCAAACTTCCTGAATGTTACGGGCGCTGCCATGTTGATTTGCTTGTTTGAGAGCAGTAGTACCGTAGATCTACTAGGAGGCAAGAAACCAGCTCGGTACGGTTCGGTTTTCAGAGGGTAGTGTAAATAGGGCTTTTATTCCACCAAGTTGACTAGACTGAACTTTTTCAAGCTTATTCACTCTTTTATCTCACCCACTTCTTTTAAAATCACTTTAATCTAATCTTTCAAGATGGAAAAACTTATAGGATAGGATAGAACAGCTTCTACTCATTGCCTGTTTAACATTTAGCCTACTGTAAAGCACGGTGGTGGTTATCATCATGCTGCAGGAGGCGAGCAACTCGTTTGCATTCAAGATAATGTCATAAAAATATAGAGGGATGCTTTGAGACTTCTATGAAAACTGTGGCCTCAGGCAAACAAGGTAACAACTAGTCCTTACAGGAGCAACATGTTAACCAACGAGCCAAAGCCTGAGGACTTCAATCCACTAAAACTGACGCTGGCTGAGCTTCAGTGGAGAATAAAGCTTTTTCACACACTAACAAGAAGACCAGAGTCTGTGGCGGATTCAACAAAATATTAAGCCATGTCTGTAAATAGACGCCTTTTCTGTGTTTCGTTTTGTTTTTTAAAAGGGAAAAAACATCCAAAGCCTGTTTTCACTTCCTTATTGTGAGCTTGTGTTTTCAGAGACGTTTACAGTCGAATTCATGTTGAACAAAATGGAGATTTATGGACTGTGGTAAAAGTGAAGAGGTGTGAATACTTTGTGTTTTTCACATAATAAAAGAAATATCAGTGTCTCTTTTGGCTTCATTATCTTTTGAAATTTATTTCTCAAGCAATGATTTTTGTAAAAGAACAAGTTCTGCTGCGAGCCGCCAGAATTGAAAGAGTTTTTTTGATCGGTTTTGAAACAAAAAAACTGACGAAAGTCCATTTGCCTTCTAGTCTGAGCCTGTTCTGTGGTGATATGACTGCAGATTTGAATTCTGCCTGTTTTGGACAGCAGAAACCAGAAGCTGAACTCAGAACTTGACTATAATTCATTGATCAAAAAAACAAAAACACAAAGTTTCCCCCAAAAAACAATGGAAGAGGATGGAAATGGAAATAAAAAAGTTAACTGATTTTAAAATTTTATTTCTGGATAATATGAGAAAAAAAAATCATAATTCTGAGAAAAAACGTCTCAGAATTCAGAATTTAATCTCAGAATTCTAACTTTAAACTCTGAAATCTCTGTAAAAAGTCACTAAATTGCATCATTTTCCACCAATGTATTACTGGCCCTCCCAAACAACTCACATCTTCAGTGAAGCTGAGTGCTCCCATATTTCTTCCCTCATTGTGCCCATCTACATTAAGATCCAAAATTCTGAAATTAAAGTCAGAATTCTGACTTTTTTCCCATATTAAACATAAATAATATTTAAATATAAGTTAACTTTTTTCTATTTTTTCAGTGGCCCTATGCCTCTTCCATAAAAAACAGTAAATAATAGTCTAGAATTGAAAATCCCTTTATTGTACCACAATGGGGAAACGATGGTGTTACAGCAGCAGCAAAAGATTATAGCAAAAATGGCCACAGAGATGTGGACCTTTAAAAAAAAAGGTGTATAATTGACCGAATAAGTGACAGAGTTAAGAAAATAAAGAAATAGAATACTGTACTGTAAAGTGTTTTTTACTATATTAAAAAATTGTATCTGGAGAATAAATAATCAATAAACAGCTGTGGAGATTTAAGCAAGAAGCAGCATGAATATAACAATTTATTGAGGTTATTGGGAACTGATGGTTTTAGAGTCTTACAGAAGAAGGAGAAATAAAAAGAAAATGCATTAAAAATAGTTATTTTTCAGAGTTTTTATGATCAGAATTATAAAAAAATAAAAGGTTTTCTTTACTAAAAAAAACTCTGAAATCCAGGATAAAGGATCAAATCTGCACATTTAAATAAAAACGCTCTTTCTGTGCGGAAAACCCAGATTGTTTGTGGTCATTATTTACAATTGTAGAAAAATTATTTAAAGTTTAGGATCAACCTGCTATTAATTAGTTTGGGGGGGAAAAAGTATGACAAATTAGCAAAGAAAACGGCGCCGTCTAATTTATAGTTTGGGGAATATAGTGGAATAATTTTTTGGTTTTATTTTCAGCCTGAAAGGATAGACCCCAGTGCTTCCAGGCAGGGATACGACGTTCGCTCTGACGTTTGGAGCTTGGGAATCACCCTGGTAACCAATAAAACCTCCAGATTCAATTATTTTTATTCTACTATTGAGGAAGTAATGGTTGTCGATAAGTAAACCTTGTTTGTTTGTGTTCCCAGTATGAGCTAGCTACAGGAAGATTTCCTTACCCCAAGTGGAACAGTGTTTTTGATCAGCTGACACAGGTGGTGAAAGGAGAGCCTCCACAGCTCAGCAACTCGGAGGAGAGGCAGTTCTCCCCAAAGTTCATCAACTTTGTTAACCTATGGTAGGTGTCGCTATAGGAAAGTAGATGCTGATGATTCCAGGAACAGATTTTCCCCCTAAACTTCCTCACATTTTCTTTCTCACTTTTCTTTTTTGCATCCAAAATCCGTCCTGAGCTTTGTTTACTGCGATATGTAATCAGCTCTGTTTTTTTTTTCTTATGCAGCCTTACAAAAGATGAATCAAAGAGGCCAAAGTACAGAGAGCTTCTGGTAAGACACCTCTCATAAGATCTGTTTGTTCAAGGGCTCAATAAGAAAGCAATTTTATCTCTGCAAAAAACAAATCTGCTCAGCATTTTGCTTATAAAGTTTAGCTAAATATCTCATAAATATCAAAATATCTACATATATGTGAAAGCACATCAGATCTGTTCAGAGTAAAGGTAAAAATACTAAAAAGATTATGTAAAATTTTAGGAGGAAGCAGAAATCGTTTCAGTCTGAAATTGAAGCAAAAATGTCTTTATCGGTTTATTCGATTTGAAATGCATCAAAAGAGCATAATTACTACCCTTATTCCGGTAAACATTTAAACATACTGGTTGTCTTTTTTTCGTGGAGCCGCCAGCCTGTAAAACAGCAGCTCAACACAACCGCCTGGATAACTATCTGCTTAGATAATGCTTTTTGAAATTATGTATTCCAATCACAAACAAACCTACGACCTCTGAGATCTCCTGCTAATGCTAACATTTTATCCAAACTCCAACATAACCTTAAAGGTACAGTGGGGGATGTTTTCTTTTGTTGGTGGATCATCAAAATAAGTGGTCCTTATATCATTCAGGTGATATGTTTACGTAAAAAAAAATTGCAAATATTATTTTTGGAAAGTAAGCTTGTATGAGCGATGCAAACAGCAACTTTTAAACAGAGCGTGCACGAGCCCATTTCTCCTCGTGCACGTTCTCGTACATTTTTAAAAGGCGTTCCCTTTCGGGAACAGGTACAGGGTTGGGCATGTGCATTTGATTTTTTTTTTTATTCACCATAATCCTCCACTATACCATTAAAGACAACCCACACCATAGTTCACTTTTTTCAAATAAAAATGGAAATATAGAAAATCAAACTAATTTTCTTTTTATGCACCTCTAATACAAATTTAAAATGTATTCTTGATCAAAATCTTTATTGGAAATAAAATAAAGATGCCTTTTTTTGTCTCTTCTTGTTGTTGATTCTAAGCTTATCTTTACCACCACCTGCTGGCACAACATAAGTATTACATCATTTCTAATTGGAATCCCACAGTGCAGAAAGGATATTTTATTTAGTTTTCTTTTAAAATCTGATGTAGCTGTATATTAGATTCAATTTAAATAGCTTTCTAAAATTGATGGTACAAAATTTAACTTAAAGCTTCCTCCATCTTCTCCCCAGAAACACCCGTTTATCCTGATGTACGAGGAGCGCTTCGTGGATGTTGCCAGCTACGTGTGTCGCATCCTGGATCAGATCCCGGCTTCGCCCATCTCTCCTATGTACGTTGACTGATGCCAAGAAGGGTCTGCCAGTGTTGGCCCCCTTAACGGGCAGCGGGTGGTACACTAAGCTTTGTGATGCAACGTTTGTCATCTTAGCCTTCAGTTACGTAGGATCACCTGTTTGTCCACATATTCCCAAAGAAGAGAGGAATTAAATCCAAACTTCCCAGAGCAAAGAGATGAACATCAAAAGAGAAAACTTCCAGACTTATTTTAAGATCCCAAAATATATCATCTTAAAGCAGAAAAACTTGAAGCGGTAACTTTGTCTTAGTAAAGCGCAATGCATCTTTTTATGTGACACAAAGAATAGAGTATACATACATACATGGAATATATATAAATATATATAAATATATATATATACTTGAACTTGTTCACAAAAGTCTACCAAATGAAATTATGTGGAGTTTATGATGTATGACAATAGAACCTAATGGGTTGTATATTGTATGCATATTTGTCTTTGCCTCTAAAATGATGACTTGTTTAGATTATTGCTGATAGACCTACTGTCTAAAATCATTTACACTTTCACACGGGTTGCTGTGAGCGCCTTCACACGCAGTAAATGAATGGGTATGCAATTTCTTTTTCAGAAAGCTTCTGGTAGCCTGGCTTAACTGTTTCCTTTTNTTTGAAATTATGTATTCCAATCACAAACAAACCTACGACCTCTGAGATCTCCTGCTAATGCTAACATTTTATCCAAACTCCAACATAACCTTAAAGGTACAGTGGGGGATGTTTTCTTTTGTTGGTGGATCATCAAATTAAGTGGTCCTCCTAATTTTCAATCATTCAGGTGATATGTTTACGTAAAAAAAAATTGCAAATATTATTTTTGGAAAGTAAGCTTGTATGAGCGATGCAAACAGCAACTTTTAAACAGAGCGTGCGTGCACGAGGAGAAATGGGCTCGTGCACGCTCTCTTACACGTTTAAAAGGCGTTCCCTTTCGGGAACAGGTACAGGGTTGGGCATGTGCATTTGATTTTTTTTTTTATTCACCATAATCCTCCACTATACCATTAAAGACAACCCACACCATAGTTCACTTTTTTCAAATAAAAATGGAAATATAGAAAATCAAACTAATTTTCTTTTTATGCACCTCTAATACAAATTTAAAATGTATTCTTGATCAAAATCTTTATTGGAAATAAAATAAAGATGCCTTTTTTTGTCTCTTCTTGTTGTTGATTCTAAGCTTATCTTTACCACCACCTGCTGGCACAACATAAGTATTACATCATTTCTAATTGGAATCCCACAGTGCAGAAAGGATATTTTATTTAGTTTTCTTTTAAAATCTGATGTAGCTGTATATTAGATTCAATTTAAATAGCTTTCTAAAATTGATGGTACAAAATTTAACTTAAAGCTTCCTCCATCTTCTCCCCAGAAACACCCGTTTATCCTGATGTACGAGGAGCGCTTCGTGGATGTTGCCAGCTACGTGTGTCGCATCCTGGATCAGATCCCGGCTTCGCCCATCTCTCCTATGTACGTTGACTGATGCCAAGAAGGGTCTGCCAGTGTTGGCCCCCTTAACGGGCAGCGGGTGGTACACTAAGCTTTGTGATGCAACGTTTGTCATCTTAGCCTTCAGTTACGTAGGATCACCTGTTTGTCCACATATTCCCAAAGAAGAGAGGAATTAAATCCAAACTTCCCAGAGCAAAGAGATGAACATCAAAAGAGAAAACTTCCAGACTTATTTTAAGATCCCAAAATATATCATCTTAAAGCAGAAAAACTTGAAGCGGTAACTTTGTCTTAGTAAAGCGCAATGCATCTTTTTATGTGACACAAAGAATAGAGTATACATACATACATGGAATATATATAAATATATATAAATATATATATATACTTGAACTTGTTCACAAAAGTCTACCAAATGAAATTATGTGGAGTTTATGATGTATGACAATAGAACCTAATGGGTTGTATATTGTATGCATATTTGTCTTTGCCTCTAAAATGATGACTTGTTTAGATTATTGCTGATAGACCTACTGTCTAAAATCATTTACACTTTCACACGGGTTGCTGTGAGCGCCTTCACACGCAGTAAATGAATGGGTATGCAATTTCTTTTTCAGAAAGCTTCTGGTAGCCTGGCTTAACTGTTTCCTTTTTTTTTGTTATACTTCCTAATATGCAATCCTAGACGGTTTGTCGCAGTACATCATCTGATCCCAGCTACTGCAGTGCGGCCCTCAGCTTCTGGGCTTTGACCCGTTTTGAGTCGCATAACTATGTACACACTTTCCAGGTCATTTTTGTCTGTTGATGCTAATCGCTCAAAACCAATTCTGCACAATGAGCTAAGCTGTTAGCTTTTAGCAAAGAAATGCCAAAAATAATATTGTTTTACAAAAAAAATCAACCAAAAAGCTAATGATGAAGTCCTTTGTTAATCGACACACCTAAACTTGTTGCTAAAAACTATATTTTTATTTTTAACTCCCCCCAACTAAACGTTGACACGACATGAATTTCTGAGGTTTGTTACATAATAAACTTTTGTTTGGGTATTTGGTTTATATGATTTTTTTGTTTTGTTTAGTTTGTTCTACCCTGTGGTTTTTATTTTAACCAAAGCTTAAATTTGACCCTCCAGCACATTGAAAACTAAATGTATTACAGTACCAAATATAAAAAAAAGGGGTTAATTTGATTTGTTTCAACCATTTGGACACAAATGGATAATAACTAAACCTAGTATAAACCGAGTATATTGGCTTTCCAATTAGGGATGCAAATGATGATTATTTTTCTAATCAGTTATCTGAATAATAATCTGATAGCAAATGCTAAAGACTATTTAAAAAAAATTATAATTAAACCAGATTAAACTAAATCTTTTCCACCTGAGGAGTTCTGAGAAAAAAGTTTTTTTTTTTTTTTTTTTTTTTTTTATATTGAGGGCTAGAGGGCTTTGGTATAATTACTGCTCTAAGTGGGTCTCTCTGTCAGCTAAAAGCATCTAATCTCCAGTTAACAATTAATAGATTATTAAATAATTTGATGATTATTTCAATAACCTATTAATGCAATAAATTGTTTCAGTGCTATTTCCANCTGTCAGCTAAAAGCATCTTTTAGAGTCTAATCGTCAGTTAACAATTAATAGCTTATTAAATAATTTGATGATTATTTCAATAACCTATTAATGCAATAAATTGTTTCAGTGCTATTTCCAATGTTTCATTACACAATTTATTTCTTAAACAAACAACATTTTTGATTTAATGTGGACTTGTTTGTTATAACACCACTGACATATTTGATCTAAGGAACTTCAATTCATTAAGCAATTCTGACAACAGATTAAAACCCAACAAAGTAGAAAAATTGGTTTATTGAGTTCTTCTACATTACATAATTTAAATTAAAATGTAAAATAATCAGCACTAAGAAGACTTTTCTTTATTTTGTTGCCGCCAGCTAACGGACAAATTTGCAAGAGTCTGGTTGCAGACCTGCACTGTCAGGGCCTAGATCTGCAAAATGGGGTCTCCTGTACTGTTGTTTCCAGAAGTTTACTCCGGAAGTTGAATTTGAAGCCTTTGGGAATTAAGGTTTATGGCAGTGTTAACCTGAGCATAGCAGCAGTTTAAATTACACAGTAAGCAAAAATTCTCAGAGGACCGCCAACCTGGATTGTTGTTTAGAAAATATCTTATAGACCAAATGCTCTTTTCAATCCAGCAATCGATATACAGAGACTTATTTCTATGTAGCACATATCTATTATTTCAGATAAAATTTTAATGGGGGTGTAAAATTGTGCGTGTACGTAAGTTTCCAGCATAACAAAACATGTTACTAGTATTGCGCCGATGCCATTTTTGGCCCCGATACCCAATACCTGGCTGTGCAGTGTTGGCAGATACCAATGTCATCTGTCTTAAATTGATGTGTAAGTGTATATATGAAGAACTGCATACTACCTGGATGTAAAATAATTGCCATCATGGATTTATCAAGCTGCTGCCTACCTTTGTGAAGCAGGACAAAGACTAATACAAAGTGAATCCAGTAGAACTTCTGGAGTGGGTGACAATAGTTGAATAAACTTTTGGCTCTCAAAATGGTATCGGTGCCCTATTTGTTGGTACTCGCCGATATCGATACCACCATTTTAGTGCTGGATCGGGGCCCTGCCCGTTACTGGTATCGGTGCAACATTACTTGTTAGCGAAAGAAAGCTAGCTTCATGTGGAGTTTATCAATGCAAGCTTTTACTTTAGAAAGGCTTCAAATCAACTTTGCTTTTACTTTGAAAGTCATCAAACAAACTTCCGATCCTGTCAGAGCAGGATACCTCACAGTTCAGCTCTGCAGCCAGGGTCCTGAGAGTGCAGATCTGGGTCCCGCCAGTGCGGCTCGGGGTCCCGCCAGTGCGGCTCTGGGTCCCGCCAGTGCTGCTCTGGGTCCCGCCAGTGCTGCTCTGGGTCCCGCCAGTGCTGCTCGGGGTCCCGCCAGTGCGGCTCTGGGTCCCGCCAGTGCTGCTCTGGGTCCCGCCAGGG
>NW_015151061.1:405594-469361 GCF_000732505.1 Cyprinodon variegatus | reverse complement strand
CCCGCCAGTGCGGCTCTGGGTCCCGCCAGTACAGCCCTGGGTCCTGACAGTGCAGCTCTGCAGCCAGACCCCTTTCCAAATTTAAGTTAACGGTGAGTTAGCTACAGCTGCCAGAAATGACATTATGTTCTCTGTTGTTGGGCCTCATGTTATGTTCAGCACACAATAAGATCATAGTAGAACGTAGATCTAGCTAACAGTACATCTTTACTTGGTTGCAGATAAAGCTTAGCAAAGCTGCTAATAAAATAGTTTTGCTATCCCAGGGAGACCTGACAGATTTTAACAGTTATAGGTCAACATTAGAGTCTTGCTTTAATGTCTTCATGACCTTAAATGTTTTTAAACATCAACAGCTCATTTCTGACACAGGAAGGTGTTTAGTTCTGTGACTGAAAAACAAATAAAAAATGGTGGCACACAATCAAACTAAAGGTGATCCAACTCTACGTTGCCTGATGTAAAGTTACTTCAGATTTTATTTTCACAGATGTAAATAGATATGTATATAGGCCTCCTAACTTGCTTTTCTTGGCAGGTTTTGTTCAGACATTAAGTCTTGAACCTAAAGATGTTTATTGTGTCAGACAGGAGAGGAAATGTGGGTTCATATTGAAAGAAGGCGTGTTTTCTTGTTTTTCTTTTCCACAGCATCCTGTCTTAGCACTGTACAGTCAAACTCAGCCATAATGATCACAGATCCTCAATGCTGCCACACACTGGCATCCAGTTGTAACTACATTTTTACATGACAGCTTTTTGAAAAGAAAAAAAATGCAACAATGATAAAATGCTGCTAATCACATGCTATCAACATAAATAGCACGACTGTCTGGAGGAGGAAAATCGCTCCTTGTTCAGTCTCCTTCTCTTCGACCTCTCAGGTCACCCTGGAGTCTGCTTGTTCTCCTGTGATTCCTCATTGGTTTGGGCGGTATTGATCATATATTTCCTCACTAATTGATCCGGTTGACCCAATTGCTTAATGTTATTCCAGAACCGGTTTGAATATAAGCAAACTATTAGGCAGATGGAAGGGATGCCCCAATTTTGAGAATATTGGGGCTGTTTCTCATGAGCTTCCAGTTTATAAAATAGAGAAAACCAGTCAACGTTTGCTGTTCAATCAAAATGTTCTATTTCATATGACACTGTAGAGACCCATCATGCAATAAATGTAAATCTAAACAAGCAAAACTTTTTTTTTTTTCCTCACTGTGTCTCAAACGTATAGAAACCATTGGTTTTATTACTAGAGGTACTGCTCAATAAGGTTTTGGGAAAATAATTAATGCCATTTATAAGGTCTATTATTGATCCTTTCAGCTAAATCTCATTTTATTTGATGGTATAGTTTATATGGGACTGAGCCTAAAGAAATGCTGCAAATGAAACAAGGATGTAGAGAATAAACCAAAACCAGCACCTATCGTCTGTTTCACAAGAAAGGGCATTCTGTTTGGTACATTTATTTTAAGAGCCAAAGTTATTTATCTACAGCAATAAAAGGTCACAGGGTTACTTATATGCCATTTGGAAAAGTCTATGATCATCTCCATCTCCATCTTTTTTTCTTTTTTTTTTAACAGATCATCTTCATCTTAATTTTGATCTTTTCAGTCCATCTTATTTAATGTTGCACTGACTATGAAAGGACGTTTGGTTTATGGGTCTCTACAGCCGTTTGCTGTGTCAAGTGGATCTACATTGGGTCCTTTTCTTCTTAGCAAAGGTGAAAGGTCAACTTTTTGGCTTGTTCGGATGAGTAAAACATCACAGCCACAGTTCTGTTTCAAAGGTGTTTCCATTATCCCTGTGCTTTTCCTCTCCATCTGAAATTAAACTAATGGTGCAAGCCTAACAGTGAGCCAGCAGATGGTGCTGTCTATGCAGACCACATCTGCTTTATGCGGTGTTTGGTGAATATGAGTCTCCAGGGTACATGTTGTATAAATTGCTATCTACTAGAGATCGTATTAGAATATAAGATCATATTAAGGGCAATGAATATTATAATGTATGTTTATCAAGGGTTACAATAAAAGTTTCCAGAAAAGACTGAAAATGCGTGGTGTGGTGCTTGGGAGCATGAATAAAGACAACTCAAATCACTCATTTTATTGTTCATATTTAATCTGTAGACACAAAATTCATCCAAAATAACTTCTTTTTTTTTTTTTTTAAGTAAAAGGCAATTTGGTGGCAAAGCAACATGGAAGCTCCTGTCAGAAATTTTCAGTTATTGTAATTAAGGACAGGCGTATTTAAACACAAGACAAAGTGAAATGCGTTTTGATATGATGGATTCACACCAAGTAACCAATAAAAAAAATGGTTCAGTTAACAGAATAAAGCATAAGATGGTAAGTCAAACCTTTGTTTATGGAGTAGATAGAAGGTGCACTATTAGAGAAACAGATTAGTGAGTGTTTCCTACCTGCTTTGTACATGTGTTAAGTATTGGTGACAGTGACAGTCAATATCTGGCATGAGAATTCAAATATTTTTCACTTTGTAGTTTGGATCTCAGAGTGATATCACACCCAATTTAACAGCTTTCCATCTGCAAGTGGAAAAATATCAAAGATTTTCTTCTTGTGTTTGATGATTAGGTTGCCAATAATATCTGTCGTGTTGCTCAGAATGTCATGCATTCAGGCAATAATGTTCATAAGTAGATTAATGATGAGTTACTGAAATTCAAACCATCTGAAAGACCAACTATCAACTATGAAACTGTCTGCTTTTTATGTCCAAAGCAGCCATATTGGATATGATCTTGGGTTCCTTCTATAAAATAATATTAAACTTATAGGATTTTCCAGCTTTTTTTTTCTTTCTTTTTTACGTGGAGGACAAATAATCAGATTTCCAAATGCGCCATCTAAATGATTAGCTACGAAACCAGTTGGTGGCATTGTGATCCAATCTTTTGTTTCTATAGTGGAGATAATTCCAACATGTTTCTTCATCCATTCAACAAGCATTCAGATAAGAACTCTTGGCTCATTTTCATCCTGAATCATATTAATAAAAGACGCAGCAATGACTTTACTTTAGGGTAGGAGGATGCTGCTGATAAAAAAGGGAGACTGTTTTCACTAAAACACCCCAAAATCAAGCTCGTTAACAAATTTTTTCCAAAGTTGAAATTTAATATGGAGTCGGGCCTTAATCACATCCTATGACCAGGAATTTCTGCACGGCTGGCTCAATCTGGTTGCATTCAATGGCTTATTCATAAGATAAAAGTGCCCTGTTGGTCTAAATTACACTTTTTACTCCTTGCTTTTGCTCCATTTTTTAACTACACTTAAGAATTTTGTTTATTTACTTTACAAAACGATGTCACTGGAAATATGAGGTGAAGCAATGGAGCCAAGCCAGCAACACCTCAGTATAGGTGTGAAAAGCAAAAATGTTTTGGGTGCCCAGAGGGATAAGGCACTAGTAGCACTCGTGTAAAGATAAAAAAATGTATGTGATGGATTCGTCAATAAGCGCTGCAAGCAAATGGCGATTGCCTACAGCAATTGCTGCTGATGCAGGAGTCCTTTTATTTTCAAACGAGACCCAGTGTATACTATTAAGACCATACTAGGCTTATGGAGCCTTGCTTGAAGAGGATGTTTGTTTTTTTGTTTAGCATTGTATGTGACTAGGGTACCAAAGATGTTTCTGCCTAGAACTGATTTTGACGAAATTTCAGTTTCACCAAATAACTATTTAAGAAAAAACATTGTACAAAAAAAGTTCTTCTTACTGGTTTACTCACAGCCTTCCTGTTATGTTTGATTTAACTCAAATAATAAAGAGCGTGTTAAAAAAGAGCATCGTGGACAAGCTGGTACTGCAGAACTACAGGCCTATCTCAAACCTCCCAGTGTTTCAACAGTAACACTATCCTAACAATAACCATCCGCTTTGATGTCTTCCACTGGACCTTAGTGCGTCATTCACACTGTTGATCACTCCGTTTTATTACAGAACCTGGAGAACTGGGTTGGCCTTTCTGCTACAGGACTGGACTGGTTTAAATCGTACTTGAAGAAAAGGGCCTTTAACTTTACATCAGATACCAGAAAAAAAAATAATGTGAGGTTCTTCAGGTTCCATGTTGGGGCCCCTACTTTCCAACATCTACATGTTTCCCCTAACTCAGATTTTAATAATGCCGCAACATAACTATACAGAAGACACAGCTGTATATTACAGTGTCACCAGGCGACTATTAACCAATTCCAGCACAGGGGAAATGTATAGAAGAAATCAATGCATGGAAGGGCAAAGAAGTTTTCAGCTGAATCAAAATAAAACTGAAGTTAAAACTGAGTTTCTGGGGAAAAGGAAGAGTGTTTAAAGGTTAGCACACAGCTTCAGGTAATACAACAAGAACAACACCATTTAGGCTGTAAATCTGGGTGGAGTGATGACTCAGACCGGAACCTTAAGAGGCTCAAAAAGACAGAAAAAAGTCAGCCTACTCTCACCTAAAGAACTTCTCTAGGATTAAAGGACTAAAGTCTCAGAATAACCTTGAAATAACTAATTTATGCATGTATCCTTAGTAGAAATGATCACAGCAGTGATGCAATCACAGGTTGGTCTAAAAAGCCAATCAGACAGCTGCAGTTGATCCAGAATGCTGCTGCCCGGATGCTCTCTAAAACTTAAAAAGTAGAATGCTTAAGCCCAGTTGCCAAGTCCTCCCCCTGGCTTACAGGTCTTTGTTGTGCTCTCTAGAGGTCTTCATTGGGATGGAATATAAAGTTTAAACAAGATATTTGCATATATTCTGTAAAAAGAGACAATCTTTCTTTCTCTCCAAGTCCTAACAACATATCAGAATAAACCTTCATTGTTTTAGGTAAGTTAGAGATACCATAATTGTTTTATTTACCAAATGCCTGAATGCTGAGTAGCATTTTCTAAAATCATGGTTACAATTTTAATCAAATTCAGAGGTTTGCCTTTAAATAAGACCAGATATTATAGTCATGAAAAAAAAAATCAAAGGACTTTATCAGAGGTTTGGAAGCAAATCATGGACCTCCACAAGTCGGGTTCATTCTTGGGTACCACTTCCAGATGTATGAAGTTGCCGAACCTATCTTTTACAATGTACATACACGTACAAACACCATAGTAATGGTATATGTAGGTCCTTTAAAAATCAGTGTAATGTTTTAGAAATAAGACAAAAGATCATCTGAGGCAACCGTCAATAAGGACATAAAAGAAATTCCTGTATTGAAAAGCACAAAGGAAGACTTTAAAGGAGAATTCCGGTTTTTAACACTTTTAGCCCATTTTCTGTAGTGTCCAGGATGAAATCGAATGATCGACACCAAAATTTTGACAATTGGTCCTGTCTCTGCTTTTTGGCTCATGCAGAATCCCCCCCTGGCTGCTTCAGAATGGCTTCCATTGTGCATGTCCGATAATGTCCTTAAAACAACCTTAAACGTTCTTTTTTTAAAATATGCTACTCACCGGGTCGTCAGCGCTGTTCAATGACATTCCAAAAAAAGTTTCGTAAAGAAAAAACGTTCCTGTAGTGTTTTATTTAGGCTAAAAGTGTTAAAAACCGGAATTCTCCTTTAATTCCTGGAGATGTGCTTGGAAGAAACAAAGTGTTTTTTCCACAATTACCATTTTTACATTTAGAGGAAGAATATTGAATCTAACAAGTAGTAATTTCATGTTGTACAGGTGTTTTGCTGTAGCCAGGACTAATGCACTAGCCTAAATTGGTACCATCATGATGAAATAACACCAGTGTCTCTACTGGTCCTCCATAAGGGGCTATAAGGGTCAAAAACTGTCCTCAAAGAGGAAAAGCTATTTGAACAAGGGAGCGTACAGTTCTGGCAGGAAGAATGGGACAGATCCCAAAAACATTGAATCCAATAAAGAAATATAATAAACTTCAGACTTTGAAGAAAGTTATAAACAGCCTGATTTAATGTCAGACAAACGGGAGATACTATAAAAGTAAGATACTATAGAAATTCAAACAACTGACTTGGAAAAAAGGATTACTGAACTGAGCCATATTGAACTGAGCATTGTGAATGCTGGCTTTAGGGGAAGTCTCTCTGCCTTTATATAAAGTATTCACAGTTAAGATTTGAATATATTACATTTTTCTTATTCACAAGTGCTTATAATGGACGGTTCACACAACCGGTAACTGTTGTTTGAGATAACACGGTGTTTTTCAATCGGCTCCTTCATTTTGCCTCACATTTTTAAGCTTTCTGTTTAGCCTAAAAATATCAGTGGTCCAAAACAAAACAAAAAATCTTATTTCTGGTTACATCAAAGAAATAACAAAGGAATGTCATCATAAATACAACACCAAGTATAAATACAAAATCACAAAATAAATAACTGTGATTGGTTTGAAATAGAGATGTTGCAATTTAAAGGGGGGAAAATTAGATATAATAATCTTTTTTTTGTACATAATGTTTATGAAAATTCGAAAATGTCTTGTGAATATATATATATATATATATATATATATATATATATATATATATATATATATAATCTTTTTCAAATAAGGCACAGTTGGTCTGCTGGTTTAAATGTGTAAGACCGAAGATTTATCAGACATTGCTTAGTCTTTATTAGCCTGGGTGCCAGTCCGAACTTAGTCCCGCCCACAAGGTTTGAGTTCGGTGAAGTTCGGTCTGGCTCTGCTCCATAGTAGCGCGAGTATTAAAGCCCACTGTCAGGCGACCCAATCAAATTGTCAGGGCGGGCTTTATACGATGATGGACAGATGATCAAGAGTTATCAACCATGTGACCAAAGCGCGCTTGGGTGACAACAACAATGGCTGCCGCTGGAGAGTTTAGGTGAGTAGATTCTGCTATTAGGTCTGTTCTAGAAGATATCGACAGCAAATTAATTTTAAAAGAGGAACAGAGAAACGCGATCAAGTCTCATCTTCTTATTCTAGGCGTGAAACTGCACGCTTTGATTTTTGTGGACAACAACTATGCCTCGCTTAAGATACGTCACGCACTCCGTTGCTCTTATTGGTTGTAGGTCTATCCAATTGAGTGCAGAGGCATTTTTTTACTGGTTCGTTCAAAACACGCCCCATAATCACAGCTCTATGGAGCAGCATCAGACTCATATTCTGACTAGAATTGAGTCGGACTACGTCAGGCTAAGTCTTTATGTCTTCATGTAAATAAATCTGTCAGATACTGTAAATAGTTGTATAAAAACAAAACAACAATCGTTCCTATAATAATGAAAACTCAAGCAAACTGTGACAAATGTGTATTAAGCAAGAGGTGCTCTGTGAGTTTTTCGTGTCATATTTACATCATATGGTTACATTAAACAGTACATTTTTGGGATGGACTCTGTCCCACACCTTTAAAAAGACATTGCAGATGTGAGATTTTCTTAACAGGTTCTGATATTTACAATTTGGCCGCACGTTAGCAATCCAGATCTGTTTATACTCTGTTCTGTTTTAGATATTTTCGTTTTCCAGTAACACAAACATACGCTCTGTAGGTATGCAGTGATTGGCACATTCCGTCTTCAAGTCTCGGTGGTGTAACACATGGTACGTGGTACATACAGAAAGTCCTGCGTGTGTCCACTGTCAGTCTCCAGCTCAATGACAGTTGTGCGCATCAATGTCCAAAATGGACACAGATCATGTCAAAAAGCACCTGTTTTTTTGATTACAACAACACTGGTGGAAATTAAGTTCAGTAAAGCTTAGATTCACAATTAAAATTTGACTGCATAGTAAACTATGAATGACTACATAAAATAATCTTCCACTGTATGATAACTTCTCACACTTGGACTGAAACCAGTCATGGTGGAACTGAATAGTTCTTTGGTATTGCTGTTGGCATTATTGCTTTCACCAGTGCTCCAGTTGGAGGTCCATTGCAGAGTTCAAGTTTATGTCTGTCACATCTAGGAACTCTGTGTTGAAGATGCTGGGTGCACTGGGTTGA
This sequence comes from Cyprinodon variegatus, assembly GCF_000732505.1. Taxonomy (NCBI): domain Eukaryota; kingdom Metazoa; phylum Chordata; class Actinopteri; order Cyprinodontiformes; family Cyprinodontidae; genus Cyprinodon; species Cyprinodon variegatus. The sequence continues at coordinate 461,361 of NW_015151061.1, read as the reverse complement.
GTAGCGCTGAAGGCATTAGCGGAGCTAGGAGGCGTCAGGTCCAGCCACTCCATCGTTTCCCACGGCGTCTCACTGAAGGTCATGCTGACCATCCCCTGAACCTCAGGAGCAGTGAACACCTTGTTGCTAACAGGTGACAGAGGCATGTCTATCCGATCTCTGTTGTTCGGAAGTTTGTCCTGTTGGGAATGCTGAGGTCGGCAGTGGCGGCTGTGGAGGCTGCCATACTCTTCGGCATCTCTGTTCCCTTCGTCTTCCTGTTGTCCATCTTCGCCAGCCATCTTAAGAAGTGCCATCTCCCCTCCCCGTCCCATGGGACTGCCCAGCAAAGTCTGGAGGTGGCTCTCGTTGGTGTGACTGGCTGCATGGTCGTACGGGGGCTGGTTGGGGGGCAGGTGCTCGTAATGCCAGTGGAACCTTGGGATGAGGAGGCCAGGACACCCTGGGGACACAGTAATGGGAGGCACAACTTGTGTTACAGAGGAGCTCTCCCTTTCTTCTCTTGCGTTAGCTGGCATCTCTTAAGGAGAAAGGAGAGGAATGAATGTCTTAGCATTCTGAGGAAGTGGATGCCAACATTTCCAATGAAACTCGAATTGTTACCTTTTGTTAGCTGATGTTTTACATCAGACATACTCCCAATTTTTACTCTAAGGTGCGATATGGAGAGTGACCTTAATTTCTAAGAGCCAATAAATCAAACAGACATTTTGCTTACCTCCACTTTCTATGAGCACATCCAACAGTTCATCCATCTGCTGACTGCGGGTCAGTTGCTGTAAGTGCAATAGAGACATATTCCTTATCAATCAATTGTTTAAACAATCATTGATTCTCTGTACAGCTCTTAAACCTGCAGAGACAGAGCATGACTATAGTTCTAATTTGTAATTTGTAATTAGTATGAGGCAAATTCTAGAAAACCAAGAACCAGGTTCTGAAATTTCCTCTGTAGATACTGGCATTACATAATGCCATTTTGTGACGAAAATGGCTGGTGGCCCATTTTCCACCATGTTGAATGTCTGGAACTGCCTTTATTGTTCAGCAAATTTAATGCTTTCAGTTCATCTAAAATCTAATCTGATATGAATTTATTGAATGTTATTTTAAAGAGATCATACATTTCCACATATTTAAATACCCCTAAAAAAAACATGCGTAGGATACATGCGGAAATATAGGTTTTCTGTAGAATCTTGGCCCAGGGACTAGCACTGTGCACAAAGAGGCGCTGATTAACGCGTCTGCGAGGTTTATGCGGCCGATTTATCTAATTTTGGCTCTGGCTCGAACCAAATTTCCACACCATGCACCAAAGAAAATTTCTAGCTGCTTGGTTATCACTTGGAAAACCATGAAGGACGAGTGACAGCTCTTGCCGACGAGTTTTCCCACATATAAAAATCTAGAGACAGCTTGTGATTTAACCCATAAATATCTCTAAAATATCTCTGGTTTGTACTTGACACGCCTGTCTTAAGCTGCCGAGAATGTTACGTACAAGTGGAAAGGCCCCACGAAGTATAAAACTTGCAGACGTCAAGTGCGCGTCCATTTTCCGTTTGAAATGTATGTCCGTAAAGCATAAATGTCATTTTAGGGAGGTTTTAAGTCTTTTTTATGTACCGCATTTTCTGGGCTATAGAGCCACCTCTCTATAAGCTGCCCCCAGTAAGTTTAAAAAAAAACAAAAAAACAAAAAAAACGGAAACATACATATATAAGCTGCACTGGGTCACAAGCCGCTGATATCTACTGAACTGTCCCCACCAAACCTGTAGGGGGAGCTCTACATATATCCCCTCCATCGTGCCTGCTGCTAGCATGCTGGCAAATGAAAATAAGCACTTTTATTTTCAACTTTGACGTCCTTCTCTGGGGATTAGAACAAATCCCCAGAAAAGCTGCACCTTCTTATAAGCCACATGGTTCAAAGCGGGAAAAATAGTAGAGGCTTATAGTCCGGAAAATACGATAGTTCCACCCTTACATGTATAGTACATCTTAAATTTTTCACAAAAATGTTGGTAATCTTAGCAAAACAAACATGCATTTTTTCTACTTAGACCTAACTCAAATATCAGTAAGTCTGTTTCAGACTTTGCAGAAGATTTTAGAGCTCATGCAGTGATACAAGCAATGATTGTGACCAACAGGTGAGACACAAGTGATGTATGTGTGAGGCATAAAACAAAAGGAGAGAAAAGGATATTGAATTAGAACTGCACAAGTTCAACTTAAACCCCTGGCCAGCAAACTCCACTAAATTTTAGCATGGAATTGAGTTTACCTGCTTGACTGCATCCTCATAGCATGGGGGCTGTCTTAAGTCAGATGCATCTGAATCTGAGCTACTGAAGGCTGGGGGAGAGACCTGGCACTTTTGGCCAACATGCCGGGAAGATGGCAATGCTGACATCTATATGAGAAATAAGTGAAAAGTGTCATTATCAAATGGTAGGGGAGCTTACGAAATTAGAGATGCAGAAGAAATACCAGATATTAGGGCTTCAAGTTTGAGTAACCTCGTCACATTTGTTATGTCAAGATAGATTGGTGTTTCAAATAAGTTTAGCCGGGTAAAAGAGTGTGATAACATAGAACCAAAGGGAGCGATTCAAGAAACGGGTAAGAAATGAACAAGGAAGAAGAGGAAAAAGTATGGATAGGAGGTGACTGTTAGGGAACACTACCTGACTAATGTCACAACAGGACAAACATTCTGGACCTTTACAGGACATTTACCTTTGGTTGCATATTCTGGCTCTCAGCCTTAACAGGGCCGCTGTGGTTAAGACCGCAGTCAGATGAGTTTGGAAATACAGCCTGAAGGCCTCTTTGGTCCGAAGGATAAGGGCAGTTTAACTGCTGGCCACTCCTCTGCTGCACCTGCAAGAGGCAGGATGTAACACCAATCAGTCAGATCATCAACAAAGATTCAGGCCGCATAAAACAGGGTCACATACAGGCAAATCATAAAAAATATATATTCACACCGCTTGACCCTGTTTAAATTCTGTCAGGTTTCAACAAAACCCCTGAATTTTGGATGGGCTTTGCAAAATTGGGGTTGTGTTGGCTGGGAGGGATAGGGGGGATGGTTTGTTGTACTTCATGTGGGGCCTACCCAGATCAGATAATGTTGTCTACGGGCCTATTGTTGTGTCGTTACGCCATTGGGATGCAGAACGTCTGTTAGGACTGGACTGGACTTTGAAGCGACCATTTTGATACATGTATGTGCTTTGATTGAACCCAATCCATTAGCTCTAATTACATGTGTACAGCATTTGTTCTGCTGGTGGGTCAGATGAATCACAAATCTTTGGCAGTTTCTAACATATTATTTTCTTGGATTGTCCTGCCTTTAGCTCCATCCATCTGCCCATCAGCTCAAGCATCTGCACAGCAGGATTTGTGCCACACACAGCATTTTGAATCAAGGCAAAAAAACAGTTTTGGTTTTGCCTTTACTAAAAAGGTTTTGTAAGCTACAAAAAGGACTGCAGATTGTCATGATCTTGGCGCTGATGACTGGCTTGATTGCTCATGCAGTTCACCTATCTAGCCTTGCCCAGTTTCTCATCACGGTTCATCTGTGTCACCTGCTCCAGTTTCCATTTAAAGTGCCTGCTCCCAGTCATCTGTGCCAGATTATTCAAGCCTTTGGTGTGAGTTCTCTAGTTTACCTGATTAAGTTCTGATTGCCTAATCCTGACCCATTCTGCCTCTGGACTTCTGAGCTTGCCTGTTCCAGTTTTGATCTGTTTTGCCAGATCTGTCTTCGGACTCCTGCTGGATTCTGCCTGATGATTGAACCTGGAACTACTTCCTGACACTGCCCTCGATTTCCCTTCAGTACCTCTTCAGATCTCTGATCTTCTGGCTCAAACTCCTGTGAACCCCTTTGACATCGGCTTTGGTTTGGCCTTCTGGATAGTCCTGCCTTCCTTCGTCTGCTTGGATATGATCTCCCGCCTGTTCTGCAGTCCATCAGATTTATGTAGTCACTAACCTGAGTTTTCCCCTTGCACGGTTTCCTGCCTTAGATGTCCTTGTAGTCACTGCAGATCCACCGTTTTTTAATTAACGCCTTTTTGAGAAGTCTGTCTGTCTGCTTTGACTACTATGTCCTCTGTTCTGAGCCTTGACACTGATGGGTTTTTTTAAATCTAAGAATGTTGAGTACACGCCTACTGAATAACTAGATTCTCGGTCCTGAACTGAGAACCTCTGCAGCTTTTCAAATTACTGTTAGCAAGCTGTTTGCAACTGGAATTAATGCTCTTATTTGTCAATTTGATGTAGAGATTTGATCATATCAACATAGCAAATTGGTTTGTTTATTGAATATGTTGATGGATGTTTGTTCTTTCCTTTGTCTGTTAATTTTCTATAGGTCCCAGCATTTAACTCATAAACCGCAAAACTTACCATTACTTAAAAGCAGTTGCATTTTTGACCCTTGAATTAAGTGCATATACTTCTGAAATGAGTTGATCTGCTTTATACCTGCATATTGTGACCTCTGCTTTGCCCTTGGTTGTGTCCACAGCTGTCTCTTCCCAGCAGAGGAGACAGCAGGTAGGGGCTATTAGGAGATGAAGGCTGGGAATTGCTGGTGGGTTTCCTTGTGGGAGAATCTTGCGGGGAACACTCGGGACTTAGAAATGCCGACATGGTAGATGGGTTGGTAGAGGAAGGGTCTGTGTCCATGCATTGCGTTCCAACAGGTCCACCCACATTTGGTACGGTGTTGTTGCAGCATCCTATATCCTCCATGCAGCTGCCAGGAGGACTCTTGAGCTGCTTTGAGGAGGACAGCGGGCAGCTAGTGGACAAAGATGTAGGCTCTTGCTTTATTGTCACTCCCATAAAATGCTGACCCATCATAGAATGCTGCTGCTGGTGGAGCACTGGGGGGTGGGACTGATTAGGTACGATGTCCTCACTTGCTCCATAGCAGCGTTTTCTCTTGTGAAGTTGCATCTTAAGTTCTTCCACCTAGCAATCACAGTCAGGGATCAATTGGTCAAAGTACGAAAAACTCGGCATATATCCATACATTAAGATGCTGTCACTATTGTTTATAGTTTGCATTGGTAGAACACAGTAGTACGGTAGTTCCTCACCTGTCTCTGCTCCTGGTGCAATTTCCACGTCAGCTCTTCAATAACCCTCTGCTTTTCCACCAGCATCTTATCTTTTTCTGCTTCCAGACCATCACTGGCTTCACCTTCCCCTACTGCTTGGTTTCCCCCACAGACCCCAGCAATTCCTCCTGCTCCAAGGCCATCCTCTATGCCAATCTGGGTCGGGGAAGGCTGCAGGTTAAACTGATTCGAAGTGGACATTGGAACATCGCTGAAGCTGTCTGGGAGGGAGCCACAGAGAGACAGATCTGAGGAGGCCGGGGAGATGGGAGGAGTGGAGGAGGTGCTGGGAAAGGGGTAGTATCCTCCTTGTGACAAATTGCTGGAAGAGGATGGGGATTGGTAGGAAGATAGAGAGCCTGTGGGTGTAACAGGAAAGGTCAGCGTGGTGATATCAGAAGATCCTGATGGCGAAGAATCAGCATTGGAGTCCTTAAAGGGCCGGAGTCTCTCGATGAGGGCCATTTTGGTCCCTGAAACAGGCATGCCGCGAATGCGTAAGTGCTGCCTAAGTTCAGACACCTGAAGAACAAAATATAAAAGCAAGTTACATACTAATAAATTCACTGGATACCACTGTGTTTCATTTCTGATAAAACCTACTTTAAGGTCATCCAGATTAGTAGGTAGTGGACCAACTTTCACAGACGGGACATTGTTTTGGTTGGAAAATGTGTTCTTGACTGGAGAAGAGGAGTTGCTGTTAGGGTTGCTGGATGTGCCATTGGAAGTGCAAGCTGGTAATTGCTTGCTATTTCCCCTGAAATAACATCAACATAGATTAGCTAAAACTCTGTTGCTAGTTTCCATTCAGTCATCCTACCAAACTACTTTCAAGCCAGAGGAAGATTCTTTACTAAACCAGTGCTCAGTAATGTGTCTGTTTATTTTTAACAGCAGTTTTTAGTATTTCTTATCAAAGCACATAATGCCATGCATTCCCTTAAACTAGTAGTGCAGTTAGCCTTGGTTTAAGCTGGTTTAAGGGGTTAAGTTGACCTTTACATTCAATATATTTACTGTAGAAAACATGGTGTAGAGAAATGGCTATGCCAATATGACTAGACTTTTTGTTTGGCGGTACATTTTTATCTAACTAATGATCTTGGTGTGGCTGTTTAGAGTCTCTTTTAGGGTTACTTACTTTTGGGCATTGGCTGGCAGCTGAGGCTGGTAGCTGAAGGTGGACTGCCTCTGCTGGGCATGAGCCTGCATGGAGTGTGTGTGCTGCTGTTGTGGCTGCTGCATCTGTGACTGTGTGTGAGTATGTTTCTGCTGGCTTAAGATCTGAAGCTGCAGAAAGAGCTGCTGCTGTTGCAGGAGTCTGGCATAGGCTGAGTCCATGGGTGGAGGGGACTTCTCCACCTTTTGGTCTGGAGGAATGTACTGGTGGTACTTGAGCTTCTTTACTTTTGGTTTCACATCTTTGGGCTTCTTGTGTCGGTTCTTGTCTGATGTCTTGGACTGTTAATACATAGGAAGGATAAATTAGTCTGTTGATACGTGAAAAGGAAATATTAAAAAATGTTTTGAGACAGGCTAACCTTGACTATTAAAGGACCAGGTATTGGATTGGCTGTCTTATTGGTGTTAGGAGCAGACAGCCCTTCCTCCTGGGTTTGGTCTGTAGGGTCTCTGGTTGCTCTACCCTGTGTAGATTAAAGAAAACAAATATATATTTATTAAAACCATTAAGCAGCAAAAACAACAAAACTCACAGCAATACTGTTCAGTTTGGAAACAGTCTCTGGCAAGCACCATTTTTTTTTTCAGTTTATTTAAAACTAAATTTACCATCCTGCTCTCCACTATGACATTGATCTTAAAGGAAATTGTCCCATTTTGCAGCTAACCTTTAATATCAGTCAAAGTGATTGGCTCATTGACAAATGAAACACTAACGTAAACACAACATGAACTGTTAGATGCCATCGGACTGGATTACATCTGTGTATTACTTCCACACATCAGTGAAAGTCATTGGTAGTTTAAATAGGATAAATCAGGATTTAGACTTTCCTTTTTTGGGTATAGACAGCCTTTACATCATGGTGAGCTGGCAGCTGGCGAGGCAAGCTGGCTGCAACAGCGACAATAATTGACATCTTTGAAAACATGAGGGCCATTTGGGAATTAAGCGATATCTTGCAATACCAAGCAGATATTTGAGTTTTACACAGCTGCATTCTTTCTTAAAGTCATCAGGAACATTTATTTTGTGTCACAGAAAGTGCAATTAATTAAAATGAATTTTTTCCCCCAGCGTTTTTATTGTTATTTCCCTGTCACAGAGCAACGAAATTCACTCTCTGCATTTAACCTATCCCCTTGGGGAGCAGTGGGCTGCCATTTTTTCAGTGCCCAGGGAGTGGGTTTTGAACTCACAACCTCAGGAAGCCAAGCTCTATGCCCTAACCACTTGGCCACCACTTGTATTTTTCTTCCGGTATTGTTGCTTCTGTCTGACCTATCAACTTTACAACTTCTATGCAATATAGGTACCACCAACAATAATTGCTCAACACTTAACCCTTCCCCTCAATCGCACTGAAAGTCCTATCCCCAGACCAGGGCTATACTGCTCAGGGTTTACCCATTAAAGGAAAGCCTCCGTACCATCACCTCAATCTTTAGCTCCCTCTGAGAGTTTTCTCTCAGATTCAAGTCTGGACTCTGGCTTTGTCACTTCTAAACCCTCAATATTACCTATAGTCGAAGGAAACTTGATGATTTAGAAACTACTGGAGTCTAAATAATTTGGGGCTCTAAATAAAACTGAGAACATTTGGGGTCACCAGTTCCAGACAGGGGATGAAGTCATCTTCACCATTTGTGGCAACATTCCCTCTAGTCTTAAGGAAACATCAGCAAGCAATTTTTATTAGGGGATTAACAAGAATGGTGCAGTTACTCCTTACTGAGTGCATTATTAAAAAATATGTTTCTAATCAAGGGGTTATTTTTCAAGATATGTTCTTTAATTTTTGATCAGCTTCTGAAAAGCCAATTTTAGGTTAACAGTTATTGCATTTGGAAGTGCTACTTGAAACCTACTTAAGATTAAGCAGTGCAAAATGTGTATTATTGCCATTTACAACAAGTTTAAAATTTCAAATCAAGGGTGTAGCTGCAGATGAAAAATATACGATTAGGTAGATAGCCCAGAGCAATAAAATGAGTACTTATTAATGTTATTGTACATTCTTTCTTTTACTCTACAAACACTTACTGTTGGATTTTGGAAACATTTTTAAATGTTCTCCACATCTGCTATGAAAGTTTTCATATCTCTTGAAGAATATGCTTTATAAAGGTAGGAGAGCAATTAAAATCCTCACTCTTTTTAATATGTGTTATTTTTTTTTTCTCTTTATCTGTGCCCCCCCCGCCCCCCCCCCCCCCCAAAAAAAAAAACAGGCTGCAGTGGAGTTTAAACATTTGAGAGCTTTTAACTGATCGAAATGTAGTTCCTCAGACCTTTGCTGAAGCTGATATGGTGAACATCATCTTGGTAAAACGAAGGCAGTTACAATATAGTGACAGTGTTCAGGAATGTGACTATCTTGCAGAGTTAAACTTCCTCCATAGTTCAACATCTAGGATAGTGGATCTCATGGTTTTTCCACATGAGGGCAGCAGAGGAATGTCTAAAATGGGTACCAGCATGAGATGAACAAGGAGCTGAAAAGCTGGCTGAAGCATTGGCTTCTACCTGTCGTTGGCTGGTGAGGGAAGGTGAAGAGGAAGAAGAGGCCGTGCTGCCAACAGCATCAGACGAAGGGCAGGCTGAGCCCTGCGACTCGTCACTGTGGGGCTGCTCCGGAGACAGACTTTCACTGCTGCTGTCCTCCTCAAATGCATATGAGTCCTCCTGCTTGGGGAATTTGCCATGGTTTACTGTTAGAAGAAGAAGAAAAAAAAGAGTGATCATTTAACAGATGAAGATTACATTTCCATCAGGAAAAAAAAATCAACAATGTTGATTCTAACTTGCCAGGAATGAAATATACAGGAAAGATATTGTGGATTTAACTTATTTCAAACAAACAGTATTTTGATGAGTTAAAGGAACCACAGCTTTGCTTCATAGCCATTAAAATCTTACCCTTAAAATCCATCTAACACTTAGTTTCTTTTATCCTTCAAGTGCAAAATACTGCTTTCTTGCTAAAGCAGTATTGGCTACAGCTGCAAAAATGAGACCCAATAAATCTTAGTTAAACTCAGAACATTGAAGAATCAACAACCCTGCAGGTGTTGAGGGGGCAGCGGTAAACTAATTCTATGTCGAGTTTTTATTTGTTCTTTAGGCTGCTCCAGAACACAATAAATACAAATTTATCCAAAGGCGACTACATCTCAACTGATTTCCTTACTGTAAACTATGCATCTAAAGCAAACTTAAAGCAGAATGCATTTTTCAGAAAGGTAAAAATCACATTACGCTGTTATATTGTAACTGGCTTAAAAAATCTAATGAAAAAGCAATTTTTTTTACTATATAATTTAAAATGAAATAAGTAAACACAGCTGGCTTTGATTCCTGTTCTCCTGTACTGTTCTTACATTATCACCATTTTTTTCTAAGGTTAAAGAAAAATTAAGGTAATAAGGAGCCTTATTGTTTTTTGCCAATTTGAATCATATAACAACCTTATCAGACTTTACAGATAACACGACAACCTTTAATAAGACAAAAGATCATTCTGATATATTCCATTCTATATGCTCTTACATAAAGTAATTATTGGTAAGAGGAAAAAAATTGTGTAAAGGCCTACTAATTTAATTTAATTTCACTTCAGTGACAAATTTTTACCTGCTAATTTTAAACTACTGCAACTCAACTAAATTCAAAATGAACATTTTGAGCAGCTATTTCGTCAAAAAGTCAATTTAAATATTATATAAATATATACAGTATGTTAGGTATGTATTTTTTAGTTGCATCAGTTGTCACTAATGGGGCATTTTGTTACAGTGTAAATTTTGCAGTGTTAAAGTAACACTTTAAGAGTGCATTTGGTCCCACTCAGAATTAGTGTTAAATTAGAACCCTACATAGTGTATATTTTCTAAGACTATAGCAATGGAGAAGCTATGTATGCCGTAATACTGTCGACGAACCAATGCCTACTGCTGAACTGTGCAGGGTGAAGCCCACTTCTGGAGACAGGCACCAGCTCCCTGATAAAGCAGAAACTGGATGAATGGGTAGATTTATTTTTGGGTTGAAAATGGGACCTAGATTACCTCAAAGTCTTACTCCAACCCTGCTATGTCAAATTAATGCAGAATATTATCAGTCGTAGCAGCTTGCAGAATGATGCTATATGTGTGTTTTAGGCAAAAAAAAATAAATTACTGTTGGATTCTAATAATCCTACATTACTCACAGCCTATCTAGCCTGAAGTATTCACACGCTGCCTGTCTGTCACTGACACCTACTACAACACTCAGACACAAGGTGTTACGCTACCCGGGTGTGGGATCACGCAGCCCACTTTAGTTCTGTTGCAATGTTTATTGGCTGTTCTGATAGTAAGCAGAGCTTTGATTGGAGCTGGCCTCAACTATCTGACAGAAGAGAAGGCACATAGCCACAGGGGAGGGAAGTGGTACAGGTTGTCCTATGTGTGTCTATGTGGATCGGGGTACAAGATTGTCTTTTTGTATCCAAACATGTGACAAGCTGGAACAGACCCTGGTTTCAGTCAAAGTACCAGGCCCAGTCTGTGCAACTCAATGACCTTGTAGTAGACACACACCCATACACACAAAACTGTGTGCTCAAGGCTATTTCCTCCCACCTGTTCACATTTAACTCTCTGCACTCACACATACAGACACACTGTGTCTCTGTGACTCTTTAACATCGTTTTCATAATTTGTCACTAGGAGATTGAGTTGGCAGAATTGCAGGAAACCGGCATGCTGCGTACACTTCCGCTTTTCAAGCGACTGGCTCTAGAGTTCATGCTGCTTTTAAAACTGTTATAAAGAGGTCGAACCAATCAGTGGGAGTGTTTGTTATGCAGATAGGGAGCTTTAAGGTGAGGGGTTAATGCTTTGGGCGCAACAGCTCGCCTCTGTCATGTGGCTTTGTACAAGCTTTTCTGGAACCAGAGAAAACAGATGTTTGGCTGAAGCTGAGCATAAACATAGGCACAGGTATGTCCGCACCAGGACGCACTCAAGTTTGAGGACACCTCTTGAGAAAAAGTTTCGAAGAAAATACAGCTGCTGGACATCTCATTAAAGGCAGATCTCCTCCTCCACTATCCTCCAGCTGCCTCAAGCACTCTGGCTCATTTACTTAACATGCTGTGGTGTCAGAAGACCAACATTGAGAAGTCAGGGCTAAGCAATGTGATGAATAAGACCAAAGGCTCTGAACAAAGCTCATATGTGGACACTTTTAAAGCTTACAGATGGGGCCATTCCTTAAATTAACCTCGATCATAATGAAAGGACTCTTTAAACATTTCAGTTCACAAGGTAGACTTTATATACAATGATGCTGAAGCTGCTCTTACTGAACAATATGGCACTCACATTACCACTGGGGAGTGAGCATGACCACTGACCAAATCTTGGAAAACTTTTGGTATTGTTGAAAACATCCTGTCTCAACAATAAATAATACAATTAGAAATTTCAGTGTATTTGAATGTCATGTAATAGACCAACCCAGAATCTTTGATTTCTTTTGCAAATTTAAAATGTATGCAAAACCCCTCAAAGTCCATGTTTAAGTCTATACTATATTATTGCAAGTACAGCTGCAGATCTTGTGCTGTATAACTGAATCTCAGTCAGATTGGATGGATAGTCTCTGTGATGGTTAGCAAATCAAGTCTTTCAAGCAATAGTTACTCAGGTGGACTTTGACTGGACCACTTGAAGACTTGACAGTGCTTTGAATGTAAACCATTTATTGTAACTCTGATTGGACATTTAGGAGTAATGCAGACTGCAGGAAACATCTTGTATAAGTGATTCTATCTCCTTGAACTCCATTCGGCTATGGCAGAAGGCAGCTCACAATGAGCTAGATTCTGCTGGAGGTTTCTTCCTGTTAAAAGCATGCATGCTTGATATGAGAGATTGCTGACAAATCAACGACAAAATGCAAGCAAAAATCACAGCCACAAGATTATTGCGGAGAAGCATGTCTTGCAAGTCAATGACTGGATGCAATCACTTGTTTTTTCAAGACAGAAACTTTTAACCAATCTGACTGTATTACATCTGTAAAATGCCTTGTAAAATAAATTGGCGCTATATCCGAATCCTTTCCTCCATCTTATGGATACTGGGACTATCTGAACTTCTATAATTATATAGGAACTTCTGGATGATCAGTGTCATATCCCAGATCAACTGAGGGGAAATTTGGAATATTCTTCCTCATGGAATAGATACAGACCATGTTTAGTCTCATTAAAAGAAGAAGGAACAGTTTAATGCTGAATTTAAACCTTTCTGAACCCTTGAGTGTTTCAAAGGGCTGTATCTGTGTTGTAGTCCACATTTAACTGAGAGCAAACAGCTATTGTGCCAAAGTCCTGTAGAGCTTTTCATTTAGTTTCAGGGCAGGTTTATGGTTTTTACACCATATGAAGGTAAAGTAACAAACACAAAATTAAATGAAGGTCAGGAAAGCGTATAATATAGCCCATGTGTTTGGATCCCACATCAGTACCTCTCTATATAGCTTGTGTTGGAGTGTAAAGGTTTAATATTTATTTGTGCCAGCTGTGAGGGCTCCTGCCCAAGGCCCAACTTTTTGTTGAAATCTTCAGCAGACGTAAATCATGTTAGCTTGACTAGAGTTTTTTTCAGAGAAGCTGTCATTGGGGAGGATGAGTATGACCACAATATCCAGAACTCTTCATTTTGTGGGAACCCAAACTGTTGGAACATTTGAGGATTTGGAAGATAATGAGTTTCTTGTACAACCAAAGAAGGAGCTGAGTCTTTTGGCACAAAGTCCAACTTATTCCTGATGCACCAATTTCTCTCCAATCCCGCTTGGTTTGGCCTATATGGATAACTGGATTTCTGGTTTAGGAAACTCATCGTTTCCTCCTCGTCAGTTCTGGTGTATAATGTAGAAACTGGAGTTTTCTATAAACGCAAGGAAAGCAAAACAAACTGCCAAGAGGTTGACACCAACACTGAAGAGGCTGCCAGAATTTCTGCCAATTTATGGTTATATTCTACACGTCTCTGGATGAGTCATTATGAGTCTAAAGCGGGATTAAATAAATCTTTTACAATTAGTTTTAGCCTGATAAACTAAAATTTGGGTGAAAAAACTTTCTTACAAAAGTAAATTTGATGAAAACACCCGATATTGATGAAAGAACACTGCCCCCAATGGAACACAGCGGTGGCAGCATCATGATCTGCAGTTTCTCTATTATAAAAAGCAAATATTGACATATAATTCACTCGTTCTTTGCAGCTGTGCTGCCCAAGCTTCAGTGCGGTAAGTTTTAGCATCAACTAAGTGCCCATGGTAGTCCCTTTCTGGATTACCTTTACCCTGCAGAAGCAGTTTAAACAAATGTCTCTGACTTTAGAGTCTGATAAAGAACAAAAAAAGGTAGAAATTCCTGTCTTAAAGCAACAACTGGTATCACATCTTAAAGTTACAGTCAAGAGCTGAGTGACGCCCTTAAATAAGAGGACAGAGCAGGCGTGTCCTTACTGACAGGGAGCCATCCTGTGACATTATGGAATGCATTAGTTCATTGATTAATTTTTTTTATGATTGAATAGGAGCGACAGTGGCGTTGGATGTAGGAGTTTGCCCTGAAATCGAAGGATTGACTCCGACTTTCAGTGTCGTTGTTTCCTTGGGCAATACACTTCACCTGCATTGTCTACTGATGGTGGTCAGAGGGCCCGGTGGCGCCAGTGTACGGCACCACCGCTTCTGTCAGTGAGGCCCAGGGCAGCTGTGGCTACAATGTAGTTTGCCACCATTAGTGTGTGTGTGAATGGGTGAATGACTGAATGTAGTGTAAAGCGCTTTGGTCAAGTCTCCTGACTTGACCAAAGCGCTATATAAGTACAGGCCATTTACCATGATTGAATAGATTTTTGCTGTTAAAGGTTTGGTTCTTGCTAGGAAACATTACAAGTGTTGTCAAAGCCTGCTGTGCCCAGGTAGAAAAAACCCAAATATGGTTGGGATCTGGTTTGTTTCTACTAACGATGAGAAGTGCATATTAAACAAAACTTTTATCATTGAAAAATTAAAACAAGAACATTAACATCAAGATTAGAGTAGGGCAGTATGGATGAGAGACGGGGGGAAAATGTAACAGGATGAGTAAAAAAAACAAACAAAATACAACTAAATTTTTAAGGTGTGGCATACACTGAGATATTTTCAACTGTTGCTTGCAGCCCCGACTCAAATTGTGCGAATTAACCAGAGTTCAAAAGTTCACAATTTGCGGTGTATGTCCTGAGACTTTACGATGCAACGCTCAGATGCAATCTGACTACTCACAATGTCCCTATTCAAAGACAGGTCAGGGTCTTGAATAATCCTGACATGCAAAGCAATAAATAGAGGTAGCATTAGAAGAAAAATCCTGTCACTGCTTCAGTTATGAGCCAAGATCAAAATATCGAACAGGTTTGATTTTCTTGAGACCCACGAGTTGTGATCTGGAGCTTGTCGTGAGGTGCCAGTCACCTCTGCCCCCCTTCTATACCGCATGACTCACAATTTGGACAGGAGTCGGCCTGTTCCCTAAACTTTTTTTTTTGCACGACTGGAAAATCGTGTCAAAAATGACTAAAAATAGCACAGCGTTTGCCGAGCTTTAGCGTTTATCAAAGTTACATTCAGGAATTAACTGGGGACCTTAAATCTGTGTTTTCAATGCCAGTTATTAGCTGGTTTGCTAATTTATTATAGTGATTAGTGAACACAGTCTTTCAGGCTTAGGTGTGTATTTCTTCTTAAACAACTGACAGACAATCACGAAGAAAGGAGGCAATCAGACATCAGACATACTTTACTCAAAGAGGCAAGAAGCCTTTAAGAAAAATGAGGAGAGATGGTCCCCTGATTAGATAGGCATTTTATCTGTAGAGCTTTTACCTCAAAAAAAGTAATTTCCAAACATCCATCCATCCATCTATTATCTGACACGCTTCTCCCAATTGGGGTGCTGGTGCCTACTCCTGTATCTCCAGCAGTCAATGGGCGAGAGGCGGGGTTACTTTCAAGCAATGATTTCTAAAATGTTACATTTGAAAAGTTTATTGGAATATTAATATTTATTGTTAATTTTTCTGGTCCTTTTATATTGTTTATATCAGTGCTGGAATTATATGGTATCTACCAAAATGGGGCCATATTCTCCAGCCCTATTTCACCCAAACTGAATCCTATTTTTTAACATTCCAGTGAGATCAAGAATATATGTAAATCAAGATTAGAATGGATTTATGACGGGACATTGATGATTTTTAATGATCTGACCAAAATTCAAAAATAAATCTGACAAAATGTCAGTAGGGTATCCTCAGACGTGCTGTGGACAGGAGATTCCCATGCAATCTAATAGAATTTGAGAACCTTTCCGTACAGAATGCACCAATATTGCAAATCTAGGATGTAAAATGCTGACAGACTATTATCAAAGACTAAATGCTGGAATAATTAATAACATGCATTACCAAAGTTTTACTTCAAAGGTATGAAAACATCCCGATCATTGATTTTGTTTCCCCCCCAACATATTATGACCCAATTATATTCTAGTCAGTCTCTATGAAATAAAAATGTTTTTAATATACCATGTTCTGTCTTTTTTTTTGTTCTGTCACAATTTTGTATTTTGATTTGTTTTACTGTTTTTAGCACATATTTTATTCCTTATACTGAATCTTGATTGGCATTATGAATAAAAAATATATATTCTATGAAATATTGAATTAAGATAATATATTACATTTATATTACATGTCCAACCCTAAAAAAATGAATTGCTTTTAACCCAATTTCTTAATTTTTTATTCCACATCCAGTTCTTGCACTTATTCTGGATGTTTAAACTACAGCTGAAGCACTACACATGCAGGCTTCTTTGATTCGCCTAATATTTAACATTGCTGGGCAGGTTTGGTTCTAATGTGTGCCCATCAAAGATTCAGAGTGTTAGAATAATAAGCAGAGAGATGTGGTTGGTTAGGACTTTTAACCTTCCACAGTCTTTTTCTCTCTGTTAAATCCAGAATAAATAATCAGGGTCGGGGGGAACCCTGCATGTATCTAAAGCATTCTGTGGGCTGAGTCAATTCCCAGCAGAGAACTGTGAAACTGTGAAACTAAATCAGTTTGATTATCTGAGCGTATGAAAAATACAAACACACTTATTCAGGCAAATATGATTTTAGTTGGAGATTTCAAAGAGATGGCATGGGATTGAGGTTGACTTAAAAAATAAAGATATCAAGCCTGGTGCTGGACATCTGAGGTGGAATAATACTGTTTAATGGGAACTTCATCAGATATTAAACAATTTATTTAAAAGTAAAAAAAATGTTTCCATTACAAAGAAAAGAGATATTTAATATTAAGTCTCAGATAAAGCAAATACTGTTCTTCATATCTCACTGAGATCAGTCCGATATCATTTCCACGATATCAGCTCTTCAGGCTTTTCTTTGCATGGTGCTTGCTTTCTTAGCATCTGTGTATTTTGATAGTTGCTCCTAGTGAGCAGAGTGTGAAGTGGCCACAGCTTGGCTCCCTGATGGTTCCAGCAATTCAAGTTTTCAATACATTGTACCTTTTGATGGCATCTGAGTTTAGCTGAAGATTCATGAGTTGTTTAGAAAAGCATAGCTAAGTTTATTTAGACAACCAGTCCTTTAAAATGTAGTCTATGGGCTATTTCTATCAAACTTTAGTGACCATAACAAAGAAGAGAGTAGTAGGATCAGCCTCAGTAAAATAGAGTTATATTAGCTAATGCCCTTCTTGTCAATGGAGATTTCCTACCCTAGTCCTTGCATCAATCCCCTGTGTTTGGTGCTCTTAAAAGAATGTTGAGGTTCCCCAAAGCTCCAATCTTGGACTACTTTCTTTATACCTGATTACTTTTTCATAAAGGTTAATAAACAACCTGTTTCAACATGAGTCTCCTCAATCAGATTATGAAAGATTACACTTGTGTGATGTAACTATGCTTATTAGGTGTCATAAAGTAAAACACATTTAATAATTCCTCTAAGCTTCCTCTAATATATTTTTGATGGATATTTTTAGAATTCACAATTTTTAAAAGATAAAGCAACATAAAGGCAAGAGGTAACAATATTTTCTGAATTAGTTGGTTGTTTTAATTGACAAGTTAAAGGTATGAAAGAGGATTTTTCTCAGAAATTAAGTGTCTAGATTAATCTAAAATGACTTAATTGATGGCTGGCATTCTTGCACTTATTGTCCCCCCCCCCAAAAAAAAATTAAATCCATAAACTCTGGCCACGTGATGGGGCCTACAAAACATTGGCTTACAAAACATGTACTTATGCAGGCTGCAAGCGTAACTCATATGCTTTTTGGCTGTTTTTAGCTATTTGTTCACTCTTTTGTGTAAACTGGAGCATCAACGGCCAAAAAGAATCCTGACAAACCAAACCTTTTTTCTATGCAATTGAATAGAGGAGAGAAATTGGGAGAGAACGGAGGCGGCTAACTGTGGGTTTAGGAGATTCTTTTTTAGAGATGGTGACCCCTAGTGAGCAAAGGGGTCGGAAAACGGATGCTTTGGTTGCAAAACCTCTACTAGACAGGTAAATTACATTTAATTCTGTAGTAAGTACAGTAAGTTGTAGCAGCAGCAGTGAGAACACACCAATATATTGTAAATATAACTTGCAGTGATAACGCCGGCAGAGATCTCTTCTTTTTATGGGGATTTCCTGCTGATAAGGTGCATCCTGGCACTTTGCTGCCTCTCTAGGTGAAATACAAGCGTACCGGCAGAGGGGTTTCCAGCATAGAGATAGATAGAGATTTTGTGAAGGAGGGGGCGCTGTCGCATGTGCATGATTCAAAAATACACAAACAGCCGTTGGACATATCTTCTACTACAAAATCATCTTTCCTGAGTTTATGACAAAAAAAGTATGAAGAACTTAGCAACCAACAAATTTTTACAGAATCTATACAATGAAATTGCTAATTTCACAAAATTAAGAAAAACAACAAAAAGAAGTTGTATAAAGGAGAAATAAACTGCAAAAATGGGTCTTCTGGGTGGACAAAATCATTGAGACTGATGTTACTAGAAAGCTGTGAAAGCACAGCTTCTAGATGTGGTAACATTGTGCCTGGGTATGGGTTTGTGGCTGCTATGTCTGTGCAAAATGAAATGTTTTTAATGTGTTGACACAATTTACATAAAAAAAAGCCATGTATGGGATTGATAAGCTTCATACAACACAATGAAATGTTTGCCTACGATCAAAAATATTTGAATATTAGACAAAATGGTGGTAGTGTGATAGTTTGAACCCTGACGGATTGCCGTAGATTCAAATAACTCAAAATTTCTCAAAAAGTAGATAATCTCAAATCGGACCAGCTCCCCAGTTTGTGACCTTAAGCTTAGAAATCTTAAAGTACATCATTGGCTTAATAAACTATTACCCATAGGAGAAGGTGTTGGCAAAGTCTGGTCAAGTCCTGATTAAAATTTGAAAAAGATACCATGGCATCCATTCATGATAGCTGAAAAGTGCCTGGATGGTCTTGAGATTTTCTTCCTGTATGAAATTTATTTGTTTTAAAAAGTATAGAAGGGACAAACAAAACTTTAAAGAAGAGTTTTCGAAAGGGAAAAACATTTCCTCCCAGCACTCTATGCTTGCTGAATGACAGTAAGAGGGAAGCTGGACGGGATATCACTGTTCCCATCCAGGTTTTAAGCATCTCTGCCCCGAAGACGAGGGTTTTGAAAGCATAAGCAGGAAAAAGCACTGTAAACCTGCAGCCAGCTACGGCTCTATTATCTTTATGAGGAAATATTAGATTGGATGTGTGTGTGGAGTCAGACCTGAGGCCAGCAGGGAGACAGTGTGCTTCTATGCGGGCCACACGCCGGTCAGGCCTGAGAGGCTGGGGTGGATTCTTGAATAGTCTAATAAACACCAGATGTTCCCTGGGTAATGTATACACAGACCCTGTGCCGTGTCCATCTCCCCAGCAGGAATAACACAGCAAGGCAGAGGCAGCCAGCGTTTGAAGATTCACATCTACAGAAGCAGCAGCAGGAGGAGGACAGAACTGTGTTGCCTTTGGAAATGTCTTATTTTTGGTGCTGTTGACAGAGTTCTGAACGTGAAAGTGTGATAAGAAATCTGTGGCATGGGTGAAAGAAACATCCAAACAAACAGTTCAAGCTTAATTCTCTTGCATCTGCGCCACTGCTTGCATCCGAGAGATAAACAGCCAATTGAAATTTCTTTTTTGAAAGCAAGCTTGGGTTCCCGTCCACCAATTGTGTTTCCCCTTGTTGCCTTATCTGTGACAGACTCCTAGAAACTGATAGGGTCTAGCCGGACCTCTGGATTCCTTTCCCCCGCACACTTACTAGGGCTTTATCTGGAGGCTGGAGCCTCTGTGAAATGGCAAACGGTGCCAGAGATATCATTCAGCAAATCCCTGCAACCCATGTCCCACATATTTACTGCTCTGATTCTGCAGGGGAAAAAGAGGCACTGACCTTCCTAAATGCAACTGCCACGACCACATTGCTTTTATGGAAAATTTGTTCAATAAAATTCATTCTAACTCAGGGCTTAACTCAGCTAACCCCTTATTATGTGAAAGAACAGACAGAAAATAATGCATAACTTGGATGTCAATGATGCATGAATCTCAGTTTCTATAAAGCAAAAACCTAAAAAGTGTGGAATGCATTTTTTTCCCGCCATTCCTGCCTTAATTCTTAAGGAATCACCTTTTTGCTCTGCAAATTCAAAACTGGAGCTTTCACTCAATTTTCTTAGTAAAGAGATCATTATAAACCACTTTATGTTGCCGTACAGAGAAAAAAACAATGTTCATTATGTAATACACTAAAATGCTAGAAGTTAATTGTTATCTCCCTTGTAATGATTTATTCTGCTTCCCATATATGTGTGTGTGTCATTTCGGCTGCTCCCATTTCCAGGGATCGCCACAGCAAGTCACTACAGCTTGTTAGACTTGGCAGAGTTTTTATGCAGGATGCCCTTCCTAAAGGAAAAGGCATTTAAACCCAGGTTTCCTCATTATAGTCACAGTTTAACCACTTTTTAATGGGGATTCTTTCCCATGAATATTCAAAAGTATATATTTTTATCCTGGGTTTCGTTGCAGTTACAGTTGAACAGAATTCCTACAAGAGCTGCAGTGCTTTGCTGATCTAAGTATTACGAAGCCCCATAAATCGCAGGAACAACGAAGATTTAGGAGAATACTCTGTGAGCATAGGCCTGCATGTCATCATAGCTGTGACTTATGTGACATTAAAAGAACAAAGCCTTCGTCTTGTAAATGGCAGTTCTCTCTGCACGTTGTCGTCCTCGGGTGTGCCTTCACTTTGATTGAGCGCGGTCCTGTAAACAGGTCCTCTCTCTGAATCCTGCCCAAATGCTCGCAGCCTCCTCTGAGGCAGAGAGCCTCTTCCATCAGGAGAACATTCCTGAGCGGTCACTCACCAACCTGACCGCCTTCTTGCTGTTTGAAGCCACCAACTGTCTCGCGCTGCTTTCTGGCTGGATACATCCACCTGCTTCAGCTTTAGATCGGCCTTTTGACCGGAGTTCATTTTTATTTAAATCTATTTGTAACATCAATTCTTTACCTTCCATAGTTTCACAGTTATATTTTATTCAACCTCAGCTTCACTGATGGTAGATCATGCCGCTTGCTCTTTTTTTAAGGAAAATCAATCCCTAAAAAGTAACAAAAAAAAAAAAAAAGAAAAATCTACTTATAACAGTTAATGTGCAAGTGATAATAAAAATCAGCTGGTACTGCTCTTGTCCATGAACACCACAAAAAAAAAGGAGAGGTGAAAGAAATCTACCAATGCTGTTCTTTAACCAGAAAATATAGAGGTAGAGGTCTCCTCAAGATCAATAAAACACTTGTATACTTGCCAACAAAACCCAATGACCTTCTTAGTAATTCAGTAAAGATTAAGATCAACTTTGAAACGTCTTCAAACTTGGAAAAAAAGTACAGTGGTTTTGTTTTTTAACCCTTTTTTTGTAGAATGACTATGACCTGGATGACTGAGAATCTTCACCAGCATCAGGTTTCCTAACCAGGATGAAAAGTTCATCTCAGAATCTAAGGTTCAGACACCAGTCTGGACCTGGTTTCCAACACCCTAAAGCAAACTTTACTAGAATTGCTGATAAATATTTG
The DNA here is from genome assembly GCF_000732505.1 of Cyprinodon variegatus. NCBI lineage: Eukaryota > Metazoa > Chordata > Actinopteri > Cyprinodontiformes > Cyprinodontidae > Cyprinodon > Cyprinodon variegatus. The sequence goes on along the minus strand of NW_015151061.1, from coordinate 439,748 downwards.
ATCCCTTGATTCTATTCTATCTTGATTATTAAAAGCCGTTTTTGGACCCCTTTCTCTCGACCACCACGCCATAGGTGTTGTCACAGTTTTGCCACAGGTAAGTCACCTTCAATGTACAAGTAATGTCCATTGCCTTAAGTGTTGAATCTGTGTCATTTACCCACTGGCCCTTACCAATGACTGAAAGATCAGAGAAGCAAATGGCCATGTCTTAGAAATAAGGTAAGAAACTCCATCATCTCCGTTTTGAAGAACCTCCGTTACATCGTGCTAGAAGGAGACTGAAGGGCAGACCCAGAACACATTGGAAGGATTATATATGCCCTCTGTCCTGGGAATTTCTTGGAATCTCTCAGAACATTCTGGAAAGATGTGAAGGTGTAGGGATGTTGGAAGTTCAGATGCATGAGGGAAGCAGCCACATTTGAAAGTTTATGTTAGCCAAGTATATCCATCCATCCATCCATCCATCCATTTTCTGTCACACTTATCCTAAGCTGGGTCGCGAGGGGTGCTGGTGCCTATCTCTAGGCAGGGTACTCCCTGGACAGGTCGTCAATCCATCGCAGGACAACACAAACATTGATTTAAAGAAACCAATGAACCTAACAGTCATGTTTTTGGACTGTGGGAGGAAGCCATAGTACCCAGAGAGAACCCACGCATGCTCAGGGAGAACATACAAACTCCATGAAGAAAAACCAGGAATTGAACCCAGATCTTCTTGCTTCAAGGCAGCAGTGCTACCCACTGCAGCACTGAGCAGCCCTAACCAAGTATAATACTTTGTAAATTAATAATCACTCCCCTTGGCAGTTTTTAATTTTTTGTTTCCTCACAATATAGTATACTTGATAATTGATTATTGTGTTCCTAAAAACAGACATTACAGTCTTGTCAAATGTTGCAACTTCTTTGAAGTTACTTTTGGTCTATAATTAGAGGTGCAATAGTTAACTTAAAAAAAAGAACCTGACAGTACAATACAGACAGATAATAAAAAAAAGAAAAAAAAAAGAAAAAAAAAAAGCTGCACTGGCTCCTTCTATTGGTCCTATTTCAATTTAGTGGCAGTGGGAATGTCTTTGGAGTGTCAATCACACTCCTGTACATGCTGCTCACACCTCTCAAAGTGTACAACTGATACTAGTGTTCAATATCAAGATTACCGGTATGCTGCAGCTGTGCTTCACTGAAAAGTATATCCTACCAGTGAATATGTCCCAGCTGCTTATCGGCTATTATCAGTGGCCTTGCTAATTAGCCTGAGCTTTCATAGCAGTCTCTGCTGTGGGGGGTGGGGGTGGGGGGTGTTGTGTAGGAAGGGGTTGTAAGCGCAGTGATTGCTAAGGGGAGGGACCTCTTATGCTTAACTATTCAAACAGAACTCACTGAAATAATGCCCTTTTTGCCCAGTCTGGGATTTCCATTTAGTCTCCCTCTCTTGTTGGCTTGGTTATATCATGTTCTTTTCATTTAAAGATAATAGATTTGATGGCACTCTTTGGGAACATCAAATATGATACTTTTTTAAACCCTGCCTTGACTTGTACAATTCAATTCAATTCAATTCAGTTTATTTATATAGTGGAAATTCACAACACATGTCATCTCAATTCACTTTACAATTCACCAGATCATACCGTCAAATTGATTCAAAGTTTTCTATCTAAGAAAACCAGTTGATTGCATCAACTCATTGACTCAAATGCAATCCCTCACACTAAGCATGCTTGGAGCGACAGTGGAGAGGAAAAACTCCCTTTAACAGGAAGAAACCTCCAGCAGAACCAGGCTCAGTGTGAGCGGCCATACAACAATATAACTTTGTTCCTGGCTTGTTTGGAAAGCTCTTTGGTTATCTTGGTGTTATGCCTCATGCTTAGTAGCACTGAGGCCTCTGGGGCCTTTCAGAAAAGTTCTGATTATTATGACAGATAATGTGACACTTTGACTGCACAGAGATGGGCTAATTCAGCATACTATTTCCCTTTTGAAGGTAATTGGTGACGCCAGAAGCTTTAAGGGACTTCATAGGACAGGGGTTGGATAGATATGCAAATTTATTCTTTAGTTATTCTTTTGCATATTTTTTTTCTTATTTAATTTCACAAACCTAAACTGCTTAGTGCAGATACATCAAATAGTTGTGATTAAAAGATATTTAAATTATGGAATGTTAAAAGAAAAAAACTGAATGAGGGTGAATAATTTTTTTAAAGGCTTTATATTCCCTGGGAAAAAAACAGCAAATTTTCCTGCTGATCAAATCCACATACATATAAATGTTACAGTGAGTCCTGCTCTTTCTGCTGTGGACAAAAAGTGTGAGGGAGGAAAGGTATGTGTGTTCATGAAGGTGAGGCATTTCAGTGCTGGAAGACGTTACTCACGAGGCATGATGCCCTGGTTTGCCAGCTGCTCTCGTGTCCTCCTCTGCTGAAGTCTTAACTGTAGCACTGATAGAAAGAGAACAGAAGGAGCACAGGAAAGAGGAAAGGAGGTGTGAGGAGGCAGGTGAGGGAAAGAGGAAAATAAAAAGAAGAAGCTGTTTCAGAATCATCTGAGTTTAATCAACCTGCATGATGAAGCTCCTTATAAGAGCCGGGGTGTACAATTCAAGAAATAAATACTTTAAAAATCACTTTCAAATATAGCTCACATGTTTCAAACCCCCCTTTGCAAAATGAACGTGCACACACCATCGACATAGAAAGAAAATAAGAGATTGAAAGCGATTTGATTTATTTTGTCTGTAAATATTTTGTCCCTCTAAGGAGGAGCATCAACTGCCTTTTTTTCTGTATTACAAAAGCCCCCACACCCATCATGATTTAAGCCATTAGAATGCAATGTATGCCTGAAAGAAGGAAACTCTCATATTCAAATTTATCATGTTTCTTTAACCAACAGATAATGAAAGCAGTGTTTCATTTTCCTTTTCAAAGCTAAATAAACCTGTGCTCTATTCCTTCTCTCATAGTTTTCCAACCAACACTGAAAAAATAATGCAAACACTTTTGGCATATACTTAGTCATATTTAGTTACTTTAACTTTAGTTCAAATTGTTTTATGTCCTACCTTGCTAACATGAAAAAAAATTGTTAAAGTAACTAAATATGATTAAGTATATTCCAAAAAAAGGTGCATTATTTTTTTTTACAGTGAAGGAAACTCTACATTAAAGACTTTGTGTGACTTTTTTTAAATTGTACAACTCTTTAAGTGGGTTGAGATATTTAGGACCAATATCAGAGAAAAGATTAATGGTATGTTTTGTAATATAGATGCCCTTTTCTTTATTACCAATGGAAGGATCAAAGCTTGATGCATAATAGCACCAGGAAAAAATTACAATCTATGGCTGTGTTAATGATAAAGCTGTTTTATTTTCCATCTACCTGGGTGCATCTTGAAAGCATTTTTCAAAAACTGAAGCTTTGTCAACCAATATTGCTCTGAAAAAAATAATGCAACCACTTTTGACATTTACTTAATCATATCAAGTTACTTTAACACAATCATTTTATGCCCTATTCTGCTAATATCAAACAGTTGTGTTAAACTAACTAAATATGATTAAGTAAATGCAAAAACGGTTGCATTATTTTTATAGTATTTATCATAAGCATGTAGATGTTTCATTCCAGGGATTCAGCTTTTTTATGACCCTGAAAACTTGCTTGCCCAGAGTTCATTGCTGCAGGACACTTTGCATGAATAGGTTGTTACTTCTACTATCATGCATGGACCTGCATGCTAGCTGAAAACTCACTTACAATGATTTACTGCCCCCCAAAGGCCTGGAGGGTGAAATTTACTGTCTTAGTCTTGTTAAATGTAACAGAACTAAAATTGAGCACCTCTGTGTTTTGCTAAATTGCGATAAAATTCCAAGTGCAATTAATTGTCCAACCTTAATCACTGCCTTTAGTTGCTCAAAATAAATAGGATTAATAACAGCAAACTTGGTTTGAACTAGCTACACTGTTTAGTTCATCCAAGTCAAGACAATAAGACTATCCTAATTTTCTTCACTCATAATTTGCTCAATAAATTCTGATATTATGTAAATAGTATTCTAACATAACATATTATGACATATAATTGTTAGACCAACACCCAAAAAATCTACAAAAACTGTTAAATTTTTCATTATCAAGATGGAAACTATTATAAAACAGCCTTTTCCTGTGACAGAAATATTTATTAAAGCAAGATTAAAGAAAATAAACAAAAACAAATGTGATTTCATGAACTGAATGTATGGGATAAATATTGTCTGAATTACGTTGTTTACAGAATGCACTCAAAAAGATATCTCTAAATACCATAGTTGCCGACAAAGCAAGGACTGAGTCCAATCAGGTGCTCTCTTTCACAGCACACCATTTCTCTTGCACCATCAGTACCATGCATGTCCACATATGCATAAAGAAAACATACATACACTCACACACACATGCAAAACAAAACTGCTTTCTGACAAATATTTCTGCGAACAGGATGTAGGGAAAGATAAACACAGCTCCTGGCTTTTAAACAGATCTGCAAGGCAGTGTGTGGTCCACGGCATGTGTGTACAACTCTCCCTGCTGTGTCTGCATGTGCATGTGCAGAAGTGGCCTAGGTGGGAGCTGGAGGTCGTAAACAAGAGCCTCCTCTGTGTCTGTTGGTCTGCTTGCGTCCGTTCCTTTCGTCTTTTTGTCTCCGTGTGCTTTTTCTCCTGGCCGTTATCTGGAGGTCTCCTGGTCTGATCCTGGTGTCTGAGACACAAGTATGAAATGTTCCCGCTCCGCCTGATCACGCTCTGTTCATCTCCTCTATTGTTAATCATCTCGCTCAGGTGGTTTCAATTCCTGCTCTTCTGGCTGCACATGTCAGGAAAAAGCTCCAGCTTTTTTAACGGTTCCAGTTTGACGTGGAGCGGAGCTCGTTCACCACAGCGCGGCTCTATCACTGAAGAGCACCTCAATTATGTAACACCAGACCCGTCCCTTCTTCATCTGACATCTGCTTTAGTTTACAGCAAGAGAGGGGTCACGACCTGTAGCTCACTACATCACAGAGAGCAAACACAGGCATTAGTCGCTGACTGGAAGCTGACCAAAACATGCAACTGATACAGCCACTGTCAAGGACGTTTTTCTGTTGACTGCTGCAGGAGGACCAGCCTCCTCTGTGTACATTTGTTTCTTGGAGAAAATGCTAGCTGAGAACTACAATATGATTAATAATGGAAGCTAATTTGTTTCTTTTCCCTTTACTTTTTATTTCTTAAAGGGAAAGTGTGGATTTAAAAAAAATATCACAGTTTATTCACTAACTCAGACTTATAAAAACACTTCTTGTCAATGTATCTCATGATCCTACTATTATTTTAGTTGCCCTGTTGAATAGGGGCACCCCACTGGCTGCAGTAGCAAATGTCTGTGCTTTATGATTTAGAATAGAATTCAACTATATTGTCATTACACTGTCACAAGTACAAAGTAAAGAAATTCACTCTTTGCATTTAACCTATCCCCTTTGGAGAGCAGTGGACTGCCATTGTGTGGCACCTGGGAGTTAAGGGTCTTTCTCAGGGACCCAGAGTGGCAATCTGTAGGAGTGGGGCTTGAACTCACCACATCTCGGACTCAAGTGCACTGCCCCAACCACAAGGCCACCACTGCCCTGCCAATTTATACTAAAGGAAGAAAGCAACAGAGCTTCAGGTAAGAAGTTTACTGTTTATGCCTTACAGTCAGAAGAAATCCAAGGCATACAACTTTAAAAAGCTTAACTCGAGTCTCACTTAGTTCATTTGTTCCATATCCGCAAACCAAATCCTAAAAAATAAACCCTGAAGCATTCTTTCTGAACACCTCAGGTACTGCCTTCAAGCCGTTTTAACAAGTATGTATGTCGGTCAGCCTTAATCTCCTTGACACATGCAGGTTTTATGTCTTATTTTCTTTGAGAAAGCAACACTGAAAAATTATCCCGCTCTACATTGTGCTTACTGACAGGTTATCAATAACTGTGCCTAAGAAAGCACAGCAGCTGCCATACAGTCTGTTCTTTCTCCAAAGTGTTGCCTTGTTTCGTACTGCAGAGCGCACAGAGAGCCGAGCCGGGCCGAGCCGTGTAATCAGAGATAGCTGAAACATACTGTTGACTTTGAAACCCCAGTCATTTGTTTCAGCCTAGGATGTCTTGATAACAAAGGACATAAAAATCGACGGTCGCATTCGACAGTTGATTTATTGTCCATTTCTGTGCCTCCCTCAGAACAACCAGCCCTGACATCACACTTTTACGCCAGAACTCAGACAAACTTAGAAGAACGGCCGCATTTGTCAACCACATGCCCCTAAGCTTTCCCTGACACAGACAGGAATGTGTCGCTGACAGATGTATGAGCATTGCTGTCTACAATCTCATAAACAGGTGTTTCCAAATGAAGCATAAGGTTTATTTTGCTCTAATACCTCTGTATGAACTCAAAATCCACCTTAAAACACTGTGAGCATATCTTACCACAATGCTTTGGCCATTTAAGAGTCAGACTTATGAACAAGAGCCAGAGTCTGACTGTAGGGGAGAAAGCACTCCACTATAAAAGTGGAAGAAAGAAAAAAAAAAGACAGGAACAGTTAAGGTTTTTCTTTATGTGCAGCCAGAATGCCATTCACTGTCAGAACACTGTAGTACATGTTGCCTGGTTGTACAAGCTATTTAAATGTGCTTAGTGTAAAACTATTGAAGCTTAATCAAAGTAATACAATATAGTTTACTGACACAATAATGTGCATTATTTGTAACAGCCTCCTAAACCTCACTAAATGAGTGGCAAACATAACATTAAAGTAAACCACATTTATATAAAAGGGTATTCTGAGTCATTTTATGTCTTTACTTTTAGTTTTTATTAACATTTTTAGAGATTCCTCAGAGATGAACTAGTGATAAGTTACTGATTAAAAGAGTAATGTTTCCATAAGTATGTAGATGATTTACAAGGAGGTGGTATATTCACACAATCACCAGGGGGAATAGCCAGTGGCATCATGAAACAAGTGTTGGCAGGCAGTAACCAAACCACCAAACGGTCAGTTGTAACACAAAGTGAAGGTTACCAGTCACATAGAATTCTTCTAGACACAGAGAATCACCCATAGTTGTTTTATGTTGAGGAATCTTATAAAAGCTTTACATAAACGTTAGAGGATCCAGTGTGATATTTTTAGATGGGGAATGCCCATTGGGTTCAAATCTGTAAATAGCTATTTCTGCTGCATCTACCAGGTTTCCTCTGTTTGTTTACTAAATGCTGATTTATACTCAGAAACCATTGTCTGTGTGGGTCGCAGTTAACGCAGATTTGCCCCGCCCCTTCTGCAGACTCTCTGCTGCACCTTTCCAAAACTGTAGGTGACCGCAGACAGGAGGCCTCTGATTGGTCAGCCCTACATCCACTCTACACTATGCGTATTTCCTGTTTTGTACCTTACAGGTTTGTTTTGTTTTTATGACCACCATTTTGGAAAACAACTCGTGAAGATGGACCAGCTAGAAGAGCGAGGTGCGCAAGAAAGCTGGGACCCTTTTTCCACCTAGATTCCCACTATTTTTCGCCTTCATGTCCCTCTGTTGTCGAACAAACTTGCCACCACTTCCTCACCGCCTCGGCCGTATCTAGACCCACACCACTTCATGATTGTCCCTCTTGCGTTGTAGCGTGGAATAACATAGCGCAGACCAGGCTTCAATGCAACAAGCTCACTGCGACACACTGCCGTTTAGTGTCCAGATGCAACTGCTTGGTTTGTTGGACTCATTAATCAACCTCTTATATCACCTATGCCAGTTTTGGGCGTACCAGCTCCTTATCAATCAAATCATTCACACAACCTAAAACTGGTCTGTAAAAGAAACAAATTATGTCCAAATTGGTAATTTTTTATTGTATTTGTGTATCTTAAGTAAATCCTACACTGCAGTACTAAAAGTTTTTTTGATCGGGTTTGGGTCCTTAAAAAAGTACAACTTAAGAGGACATGTTTTAATGTCCCTGCATGTATATTAAGAACATCGGCCACTACTGTTTGGGCTGTTAATCAATTCAGTATGAGCAATAGCCAGTGACATACTTAAAGAAAACCGTACGCACCATGGGAGCTTATAAATGAGATCTTTATCCCTCCTTTAAGCTTCCACAAAGCAGAGGCAGTTCCCATGGCTTCAGTAACACAGCCAAAGTGTGGTGCATACAGAGGCAGTGGAGATAGTCAGTTTTCACATAGAGAGCTAAACGTTCCCTTAGGCGACAGGCAAGTAGCGGCGGTTCCCATGGCTGGGATCATGTAGTTCAAGCGTGGTGGAAAAGTATCAACAATTGCTGGTTTTCACAGGGCACTGAATGTCACTCAGAGTGCTGCAGCTTAAAGAAAACTGTAAATTCTACACAGGCTGATTGTGTCAGACTCCCTCCTGTCTTCAGCAGTTAGCACATAGAGATTTACAGGCCGTCTTTCTTCTGTTAGCTCACTCATGCACTCATAAATCAGCTCGAACGGTCACGTCGGTTGTTATATGTATCACCCGGTATTAACTCCTCTGACTGTAACATCAAGCGGACTTTAGTTTAGAGTTGTTATCTCTACATCTGTGCTGCATTAGCCCTTCAGAGCATTTGGGTTAGAGCAACACAGCCTCTCTAGCAGCTTTGAGAGAAAGGATTTGTTACAGGAGTATTCTTTTTTTTAAGAAATATCCCACAGCACAGACTGTTCATTTCCATCAAGCTTCTGTACATCAGACGCCTCAAAGGAAAAGGGACATTTGGCCTACAATCTCTGGAATGCAGTAACCACTGACCGGCAAGAGTGGAAGCTTGAAGAAGAAAACTACTCTCCACACCCACTTACTCTCCTTGCATTGTTTAATTTGGAGCCACAGCACTGATGCTCACTACCATCAGTTACATTTTCCTCAGGGAGGTGGCAGTGTTGAACAGAGTACACACAGTACAGTCGTATAGCAGAAACACACACAAAGGATCACAAATTGTGCTTTTAAATATAAACCAAAGTGTATGAACAAGAAATCCATTGGAATTGCCTGCCAAGAGTATATCCAACCTCTCACCTACTGGCCTCAGGACTACCAGAACGGGTAGAGTACCCTCTACCCATTCCTGCCAGGATCAGTCGGGCACTGAAAATGAATGGATGGGCAGATATTGTTGCAATATCTATACACAGAGAAGGGAGACTAAAAGGTACACACCGTCTTTTGTGCCAAAAGCCATATTTAGTTGACCTCTGACCCCTCTCCAAATCTTATCAGCCAGTCATTGGACAGGGGAAATCTGGACAATCTCCCGCTGCAGCAGCATCAGCTGAGAACAAGTGCAACAACCTCTTGAGGCTTTGCAAGCATTGGGTTACATCTACAAGGAGGCAGGTGGACTTTGAGGGATCCTACTAGCTGTAAATCCATCACGGTATGACAAGGCATGCCGTTAGTCACGGCTCTCTGAAGACTTACTCTAGTGTGAACTGTAGCTGGACACACCTGTTACAATGCATCCACAGAGATGGTACATAAATGCAATGATGCTTTGTAAGAGATTTCACGCAAGTCTCAAGTGTTGCATGATCAACAAGGTAGAAAACAAAAACAATTTGCTGATAAATGGAGAATGCACACTCGGGAGCAATCAGAAAGTGAACTTACCTGATCTAAACTTGCTTCGTATCAGTACGGAGTGCTCAGAGCTCAGAAGAGTCATAATGATTTCAGTAAAGTCCCAGCGTTCAAAGATTTCAAAAACAAGCCGCACACATTCAAGAAGCCATACACACTTCTAGCCCTCAGGCCACCTCTGGACCACAGACTCATGGGAGAAAAAGTTGACCCTGGATGCCTCATCAAAAGCTTGATAAGAACCTTAACTGGTAAAACTGTATGAGGCCAAAATAGTTTCTTTCTAGTTCTGCGGCTCTCAGCTGGGGTGGAATCTAGCACTCCTCCGTCTGCTTCAGCTCTACTCGCCTCTGCTCTCACCCCACAGCAGCTGATGTGGGAGTGTGATTTTGTGGGCCGGCGAGGTTTTGGTCCCTTCTGGCTGAGAGCTCTGAGCTGGGGCCGGGGACAACACACAGAGATATGCCCTTCTCAGGGAGGGGCCAGGGTTTCCTCCAAGCCCCGCCTGCTGCAACCCAGAGGCACAGCAGGGTTTGGCTGATGACTTCTTCCTCCCTTGCCACCAGTGTAAATATATCTGCCTATCAGCTAAGCCGACTGTCATTAGTGAGGAAAAAGGCAGATCTAGATAGAGCTCATAGGAAGATAGGGGAGCGCAGATACAAGCAGAACAGATGATGATGGGTTTCACTTCCTTGGTGTAGAAGTAAAATCAAAGTTTTTCACTTTAGTTGAAATTGTACTCACAGAACAAGGTTTTAGAGGAGAAGCTGCTTTTATGAAAGCTTGCATAATCTAATAGATTTAAGCTTGCTAATATGCTTATTTAGAAAGGAAAATCCAAGCCTTTGTCTTACGCCAAAAGACCATCAGGATAGATGGCAGTGTTTCGCTCTAGTCTGTCACAACAAACAACACAAAAATTAAGGCCTTATACAGTATATGCCATCATAAAGCTGGGATCTTGAAATATTTGGCCTGTTTTTTGGCAACTAACTCATCAATGTAAAGCAAAGAAGGTCCAGAACATAAAATCCGTCTGAATGGAGAATAAGCTTCTTTGGACGATTGTATTAGACCAACACAAAGAAATGCCTACGTGTGTGATGAAATGTAAAATGACTTAACAGCTCTGAGAAGGTTGCAAGTACCCGGTTTGATCCCCACAGCCTCCATTCTGGGTCCCTGAGCAAAACCCTTAACCCCACACTTCTCCCCGGGTGTCACACAATGGCAGCCCTCTGCTCCCCAAAGGGACGGGTCAAGATGAATTTCCCCATTGTGGGACAATTAAGGGATTTACATTAAAGTTTCTTTTAAGGGCAAACACACACAAGAACACTTTGTAGTAAATAAATATGACTTTTTGCTCTACATGTAAAAGTCTTTATGTTTCCCAAAACCATTACAGATAATCTCTCTGAAAATGTCTATCCCATACTGCTTTAAGCTGTAGGCTGATGCTGTTGGGACAAAGAAGCAAGTTTGGATTTGATGGTATTAAACACAGGCCAATCCTGATACCTGGTTAGACCAATTCGAGGCTGAGGTGGAGCTTTAAGGCCCCACATATCTGATTAGATTGATTTCCTACGGTGCGCTGTCTGTACGGACTGTTCGTGAACATTTCACTCTTCTTACTTAAGCATCACTATTCTTAATTTTTTCCTTTCTATCATGTCATCAGCATTTGAGGAGGATGAGCTAATTTTCCTGCCAGCTTTAACTAAAGTAAAGAGACAAAGATGGTTTGTGATACTATTAAACCATTGATGGGACAAAGAAGGGGATGCTAATATGCTGGTTAGGGATCACTTCTATTACTTCAGGATGAATAGTGTCAAGTGTAATGAGCTTATTGAGTGCCTAGCCCTGTCTCTGCCCCACCACTCACCTTTCAGTACAGGGTAGCTGTGACCCTTTGCACTATTGCCCCTGGCTGCTTTGCACAGTGTGTCATTGTCAGCTATTGCCTGGGACATCCCCACAAACTAAGTTGACACACCTTCAGGAGACTGCCAGGTGATTAAACACAACCATAGATTGCAGAATATAAAATCAAACCAAAAATTTTTTACTTCTGTATAACTTCATAACAGTTATAAGTGGCCATGGATTAAGATACCCTGTATTTAACATGTTACATGATTGTACATTAAAGTTCCATTGTATAGCTATAATGGCTGCAAAGTCTGATAATTTTGCTGGTTTAAATATTTTTGCTTCATGTTAAATAGTAGCTCATGCAAACAGAATTGTCCCAGATATCTCAGGCCTGAGGGTAATCTTTGTAACATGTCAGTCATTGTAGATACAAAAAGTACCTCCATTTTTATGGTTCTTTCTGCTCAATGTTGGTCTAAGACTTCCAGCCGTTCAATTAGTTCATCACTTAAATTGAAATTAAATTGAACTTTATTGATCTCACAATGGAGAAATTAACTCTCTGCATTTAACCCATACCCTTTGGGGAACAGTAGGCTGCCACTGTACAGCGCCTGGGGAGCAATCAGGGTTTAAGGGTCTTGTTCTTGTCCTCCTTTTCTTCTTTCTTCTCTGTTCTGTTGTGGTGGAGACTGCTAACAGGTGAAGATGGCGTTTTTGGGGTAGAGTATTCACTAAATGAGGATGAGTCCTCTAAGGTGGAATACTCAGTACTCAAGTTGACGGGGGATGAGGGGGGATGGCATCCTCCTTCTTTAAAATATCTTAAAAATCATTCCCCTACTTAAATTGCCATCCCCCTGTACCATCTCCTGTGACATTTTATTACTGAAAGTGTAAAATTTCCACTATATATTAACATTAATAGCAATAATATTGCCCATTCAACATTCGGCGGGCTGTGGGCTATTAGTATTTTTCGAGACTACTGAGAATACTCATTGGATGGGCTGTGGAGAAGCATCCCTAGGGATCCCTAAATATTATGTTCACTATCTAGATGTGCTTTAGATATCATTAATTAAACTCTATGCAGGACACAATGGTTTAAATTGCTTTAGTGCAGATATTCAATAGAAAATTATTAAATTAAGTATATACTTTAGCGAGGGAAATTGTATCAGTCTCACAGTATTAAAAATCTACAACCAAAACACCCTTAAATAAATAGGGGCACGCCTCCCAACTCTTCCCCCTAATCTATCCTTGACTTCACAAAAATGTCACTCAGATACCACCACTTAGCTCAACACACTGCCTTAAACTTACCCAGGGTCCGTCTTTTGAAGTCCTTATATTCACTCACTGATGTGTCAAAAAGGAGTTTGTATTTTCTAACCTCTTCGAACTTTGACTTCACTTTGGCCACTGATTGGTCCCTGAGCTACGTTATTCTCACTTTCACATATAAAGTTGTTCAAACGTCGTAAACATTTAGCTTTGCACAGATATGTTCATTGGGTCTGCAATGAGTTCACATGGAGTCCAAAACAACACATGTCAGCACAATAATGTGAAGACCTTTGCTTTCTAGCGGGATAACCACCCTAACCATTCAACCAGAGAAAATATATTGATTTAAATCAAACCAAATTCTTATATTGAAAGTCCAGACTTCATTCCAACTAGAATTAGAATGAAGAACGTCCTTTGTGAAAGAATCAAGGCTCTATTTGAGGGTGAACAACCTTTTAAGAATTATACTATATTTTCCCTTAACTATACAATCACCTACTATGTCTTGTTGGTTTCTCACATCTCAACCAAATATTTTGAAGTTTCTTCTTGCAACATGTCAAAATGGGGAAACATTTTTGGCTTGTACTGTGTCCCAGGACTTAGTCTCAAACCTCCCATCTTAACCTGTACAAAGACCAAAGGCAGTGAATCTAATTACTGTAAAAAAAAAAATCACCTACTGTAGAGACAAACAGCAAAAATCAAAACGTTGCCAGGGTTATACATGTCGCATTTTGTTTAACATATTTTTGTGGCAATGTTAAAAATCAAATGCACCTAAGCTATTAATTTTCACTCTTTGCTTGTCATCAAGTGTTAGACTGGATAATCAACCAATCGCACTATAAAAGAAACATGAACAACAGATCCAGCAAACTCTGATTCCCGTATAAAACAAAATTTTTCAGACTTCCTGTGAGCAGACCGGGCTCTTTTTGGCTTGAATACTCAACATTTCATAAAATAACCGATTAAATATGCAATAATTGAAACGTTCACAGCCATAGCTCATGTCTGTCACTATTTAGACTTCAATGATTAAGATTCACTATAACATTGTGGAGCTATTTTAGTGATCAAATTTTTATATGCTAACTTTTGTAGCCTAATACATGTTAAATGAGAGGAACAAAGCATAGAACAATGTAGAAATTAACCAAACAGTACACAGCCATTTTCTCTGCACTGCAAAAGATTACCGTTTGCTCACTCAACTTCATTGGTGTAGCTCTGACAAAGCATTCTGGGATATATCTGCTCGTCTATTGATGGATGATCACTACTTTTCAAGGTGCATTGTGGGAATTTTTTAAATCGACTACTTTTTCATCCACTAGCCTTTCGGACAGTCATCTAAAATGGCATAACCACTATAGAGTGCCCTACAGTATGTAATGATTAGGGTGGACGTTTGGACAGAGTAATTGTCATTCTATATATGTTAGCTGAACTTCAAACCCAGTACCCATCATATAAAAACTGGTCCATCACAAAGAAAAAACGTTCTACCTACAGCTGTGCAGCGTAGTAAATATGGTCATATTGCACAGCACAGGAGAGCCAGCAGCTCGGAGCAAGATTTGGCTGTGTACTGGCATCCCAAAAGCAAAGGACACACCTTTGATGACCACAATGTTTAGATGTTGGACAGAGAGGACAGCAACAGCAAACAGCAACTTTTAAACAGAGCGTGCACAAGGAGAAATGGGCTTGTTTAATAGGTACATTTCTTTTTAAATAGAGAGGGTAGGTCAATTTAATCTTTAATCTAAAAGAAAAGAGCCTTTATTCACAGTTTCGAAGTTTGCCGTTTGGTAGTTGTTTAGAGTTCTTGATGAAAGGTAGACATCAGCATAAGTTTCAAGACTTTTGTAGCCTCTAACAAGTGTTATTCATGTATAGCTCAAACCTGGTTGTAATGTGATGTAATGTGGAGTATTATTGTACCATTATTGTAAGTGTTTGTTGGGTTTTCACAAGGATTTTTATGGTGTTTTTCCTCTGTTTGTCAACAGAAACGTAGAGATTTAATCACATTTAAAAATGTATTGTTTACTTTGATTTATATTGTTATAGATTTTTTTTCCATGTTGAAAGCACTTATAGGGTCAAAGTTTTGAATATTATGAAAATACAATCTAGCTCTACATAATGTGAAAACAATGGGCCCCTACGAGCTTGTTCAGCAGCAATTCACTGCTCCGACCTTGGTCGTCTTAATCTTTTCACACCATAAACACTCCTTCACTTTTGTTGCAGAGGAGCTCCTCCACGCGCCGCTGAGATGCTCCCACTGAAACATGTAATACTTTAATGTAATAAATGACACGCCTTATCTGTTTGCCGTAAGTCTGTGCTGAGTCTGACGTGCGCTGGAATGAGCTCCAAGAAGCCGCACAATACTCCAGTCAAATATTTACATTAAAGCTTCTTGGTTTGCAAATCTATCCTTGACATTTGCAAGTGAATTTGTCTCTGTGAATAAACACGCACACACACACAAATCACACAGGTGCACATCTGCACACGCACCCATTCTCACATGCGCACACACACACACGCCTACAAATGGCGGTCCAATGTCTTAATTAGCAGGTGAAAGTGCTTAAAGGGAAGGTTTGACAATGTACACAGAGTGTCTCGGACAGATTCCTGAAGAGGTCACCCAGCCCTGGCTTAATCCTCCCCTTTAATTGGGCCCCATGTCAACGAATGTGACAAGTCTCATCTGAACTGTCTGGAGCCACTTGTGCATGTGTGTCTTTTAGCGTGTGTGTGATAAAACCACAAAGAGAGGCGAAGATCCCTCTCATATACCAATTAGACAGATCTGACTGCACATTTTTAAACACCATATTTACAGTTAGCACACAGATGTTTGACCTGCCATGGTCAGACCCTTTTGGATTAGACAATGATGCAAATAGCTTAATCGTTTTCGTCTAGACCGTGTTCAAACCTCACATTGCGTAATGCAACCCTACAAGTTTATTGGCAAACTGTTCAGACTTGTAAATCAAAATACGACTGTTAGCGTTTTGTATAATTTCTTTTGTTTTACATGGAGCAGATGTGCGTGGCTAAACTTTACAAATTAAAAAAAAGTATTTTTTATACCAAGCAGAAAAATTACAAATAGTCATATTTCCTGGGGAAGGATTTTTGTTCAGTATCCTATTTTTTGGGAAGATTAGCACATTATCAATGCTAAATGATGGCTCAGCAGTGCATAGTAACCTTTTCTGCTGACAGGAACAGTTACATTTTTTAAATACCTTAAATACCAAAAGCCATTTGTGAAATCCAGCTGTCCTTTAACCATTTGATTAAGAGTCACTGCGGGAAGTTTTCCTGGCAGTAAGTCATACCGCAGGGTGTTGAAGTAAGCGTTCATTTCCTGGACCCCGCTTTATCCAACCATAGATGATAATGATAAGCTTCACAATAAAGTAAAACCCATACAGTACATGCATGTTTATGTTTCCTGCCTAAGCTTCTCTGAAAACCAAGTAATATTCTTCTGGTTCTTGGATAATATGGAAATGTGCTTTTATTCAAGCTATACAAGAGACTTGCTATATCTGCAGGAAAAAGTTGCAACCAATGCTAAAACCCTAATTAGGATTGATATTATGACCATTGACAGGGTATCATTTCTTCTTCCAGGCCCATTTTAACGGATGGGATCTATTATTCACCAAGTGATCTTTTTACCTTCAAGGTTGATGTAAACTGTACAAGAGCATCTTAAAAAATTTAAAAGGGGCTAATATCTTCATTGTTCCTAGAATGCGGTGGTCAACAATACTCTTACGAAAGAGAAGAGCCTAAATGATGCAGACGAGGAACAAAGACTGACCCTTTTGCTCAGTTCCACAGAATTATAATGCTTCAAGAACCTTTTGCTGGCACTGAAATAAATCAGGGTCTTAGAACATTAAAGGCTGATTTATACTCGGAAACCAGGTTGTCTACGTGTGTCGCAGTGAATGCAAATGGGCCCCCACCCCTTCCGCAGACACTCTGCTGCACCTCTCCTAAATTGTAGGTGACCGCAGACAGGAGGCCTCTGATTGGTCAAATCTACATCCACTCTACACTATGCGTCTTTTCTGTTTGGTACCTTACTGGCTTGTTTTGTTTGTATGAAGCGATTGTGGAAAACGACTCGTGAAGATGGACCAGCTAGAAGAGCGAGGTGCGCGAGAACACTGGGACCCTTTTTCGACCTGGATCCTCGCTCTTTTTCGCCCTCTTCTCCCTCCATTGTCGCACAAAATTGCCCCTTGCGTTTTTCCACTTCCTCACCGCCTCGATCGTATCTACACACACTGCTAGTTCGTGATTATCTCTCTTGCGTTGTGGCGTGGAATAACATAGCACAGACCACGCTTCAATATTGGGCATAAATAAAAACTATCTGCAACAAGCTCACTGCGACACACTGCTGCGGGAGTATAACCGGCGCTTTAGCCTGCTATAGATTACTGAACATGGGGCTTCATAATCACAGAACAATGACTGCCATGACTACAGAAATTAATAAAACATTGGCAGCAGATCTGGACCACAGAGTAATTAAATAAGCTGACCTTGTGTGTTCATTAGATTTTCTATGACATCACTGGTTGAGCATGGTGCTTTGCATACATAGGGAACACATTGCACCAGGATGCTTTTGGAAATGAGTGGAAGCTGATGGAGGCGGGGAAATGTTCTGATGGGAAAATCTGAAAGTGCACAAACTACCTAAGCGCTTTTTAAGACAATGTATACTTATTTATTGCAGTGCTATAGCCTGATGGTTTGGCTTCTTTCAGCAAAACAATGTGCCCTACAATGAGGGAAATATAGTTCTACAATGATTTGAGAATCACAGCATGAATTTGAGGTGTCTTCATGGGCTCCAAATTCCCCTGATCTCAAGCCACTTGAACATCTGTGGGATGGGATGTGAAAACAAGTGGAGGCCCTCTGCTGCTAACAAGCTGGTGCTAGTTAGAGTTCTAGTTGCGTTTACAAATCATTGGGTCAGGAATGTTTTGAAAGTAAAAGGCAGACCAAAAAAACTATAATAAACTGTTTTGTTATGTCAGAGGATTCAGGACTCTACTGATATAGCAACATTTTCAATTTTGAACAACAATAGTAAATCTTTATTTCAGAAAAAAGAAAACAGTTAAAACGCAAACCACCACTGCCAAACGTCTATTTTAAACTTAGTTTCATCATAATTTCCCTCTAAGGTCTGTTTGACATAGTCTTAATTTAGTTACCTGTAGCTTATCTTTATGCCCTAGTTATTCTGCAGCTATTCTGACGTAAATTATGTATGTTTTGGCTTCAAAGTTTGAAATATCAAAGCTGCCTTCTTTATCAAGATGACTCTGATCTAAGTTCTTAACTCAATAGTAAAATCACGTTTGTGGTTTTACATCTAACCAGTGTTTAAAAATATGTTTCACTTCCAGACTCAGAAATCTTATCTCCAATAATAACCAGAAGTGTTGACAATTTTATTAATAGTGAGGTGATCAATTCCAAACGATCACTCATGCGCTGGATCACTCTCAACCTATTTCTTACGTCGACTTCAGCCTTTGGATGCACCCAAGATTCTTGCTAGATAATTATTTTTCTTTTTGGTCTCAATGTAGTATTTAGTGATAATAAATTAACAAAACTGGATATATGTTTATCTAATAGCTACAATATTTTAGGCTTAGCTTCAGTCTGATCCGCTTTTGAAACTTGTCAGAAACCTCCTAGGGAACATTTACATGTTTGTTCCAGACATAAAATAACTCCTTCAATATTTGACCATCCTTCATTTAAAACAACCCAAATTGGAAAATACAAGTGCTGAATGTTTAAGTCACTGAAAAATAAATAAGAACAACCTTTATTTGGAGGGAAAATTATGTTTAATTTGCATTTTAAAATGAACAATAATACTAAAATACTCTCACCAAAGTCCTACTGAAAGCAAATCATTTTAAAATCCAAAACCAAAATAAAAAAATATATGCAATATATATGTATTTAATTATTTTAGAAAAACACTAATAAGGTTTTTTACAGTACATAAAAAGTTTTTAAACAGCTCATCACCAATTTTTTATTTTACTTATACAATAACATTAAACTGAGTGCTAAAAAGTAGATGCACTTAGGTCTAATGGATGGATCTTGGACTCAGCATGGTTTCAATTGCTGAACTTATTTGGACTAAAGAATTTGGACCTACAGTACCATCACTAACCATATGCAATGTGATTTGCTTTGCATGTAAAACTTGTAATCACAACTACTAATAATTCAAATTAAGAGTTTATCGAAGGATCTAAAACAGGGTAGGTTGCAACCCTTGCAGAACACCAAAAGGACAAATTAACTCAACCATCTATTGGATCTACAAGTTGAAGTTAGGTTGGGAGTAGCTGTCTAAATAATGTGTCATGAGGACTTTTTGACCTGTAAATCACTTTTGATTTTGCAGGCCCTGCTGTCAGACCTCACCCCGATTTATGGTCAGTGCTTTCTAGTGCACTGACTGAAAGTTAGCGGCTGGCTAGCTCAAATGGTAAGGCTTGGGGTTTTATCCCAGCTGGGGGGGATTGAGCTACCAATGTGGGTCATTGGGCAAGACCCTTCACAGTAATCCCTACTTTGGTGAGTTAGGGCATTGCGCTTGGAATCCTGAAGTTCTGAGTTTGTGCCCCACTGCGACTCTGAGCAAAAGGCACTTAGGCTATGTTCACACTGCAGCCTGAAGTGACCCAAATCCGATTTTTTTTGTCTCATATGCGACCGGATCTAACCTTTTCATGGCAGTCTGAACGACACAGATCTGATTTTTTCCAATGCGACCAAGGCCACTGGCTATGTGGTCCTGAATCCGATATGAATCTGATCTTTTCAAATGTGACCTGTGTGTGAATGGCCAGGTCGCATTTATCAGACCTGAATGTCATTAATACCCGACAGTGGTCACTCTTCTGCTTCTTGCTACACAGAAGTGGCAAGAAAAACAACAACAATGGTGGACGATAATGCGGTGAGTATAACCATCTTGGAAAGATTGACTTTTTAAGGTTGGGAAAGATCGCTAGATGTTATTCAGCACTACCATCCATGTTTACTTCCATAAACAAAGAACATGCTTGCTTGTGAGGTCATTGTGTCCTCTAATATGCATGCGGGACATTTAGGTTGTATGAATGCAGTTCACACAGGAGATCACATACAAGACGCATATATTTGGAAATGTTAACAGCAACGCAAAAAAAATCGGATTTCACAAAAAAATCTGAATTAAGCATCAAGGCCTGCAGTGTGAACGTAGCCTTAACCCCACACTGCTCCCCAGGCGCTGAACAATGGCAGCCCACTGCTCACCAAGAGGATGTGTTGAATGCAGAGTTCATTTTGTTTTTCTGTACTTGTGACAGTGTAATGACAATAAAATGCTGGAAAAAAAAAAAGAAAAAAGTTGTCTTTAAAAGTTTTCTGTGTCTTCCTGGCAATACCTAAAAGGACAGACTCCCTTACCTATCCAAAGATACCAGTACATAAAGATGCTCCAATAAAGAGGCTGTGAATAGTTTGTGCGACTACCAGAGATGAGTCCGTCAGGTCAGCAGTAGACAGGATATGAGTGGGTGCGTTTAGGAGGGTACACTGTCTCTGTGTGTGGAAGTTTAAGGCAGCTGACGTGGTGGCCTCTATGGCCCCAACTGAAGCAGCTGTGTCCTATCAGTCTAAGTGGCGTACTGCTGCTCTGTCTCAGATAGTCACTCTAGTTTGGCCATTGTCTCTCAGGTAAACAGTGACTTTTAAATAATCAGTTGCTTTTGTGGGCTAGAGCCAATGTTACATTTAACTGAATGTTTTTATCTTACATTTCTCCAATGGATGAGAATTAGAATATGTTTTTTTTTTTATCTGAATGAAACTCAAGATAAGTTAAAGGAAATTAGTTGACATGAGGTCAGATAATGGCCCTTGGATTAAGAGAGAACTTTTTATCAACACCCAATCAGCCTTATCAGAAAACTAGAGGGTTTCTCATGACACAAGTTGGCCAAAAGTAAAAAAAAAAATGTCCGAGAAAAGTGGAGGTTGTGGAATGCAAACAAAGTGAGAAAATTCTGAGGAGCAAAAACTAAGAAAGAGGGCATGATAAAACAAAAAGACTGGAGGGGTCATATTTGTTTTGTTGGAGAGGAAAGAGAGGTAAGGGATGGTGGGAAATGAAAAATGAGAAGCGTTCAGAGCCAGACGTGGAGTCAGGTTCAGCTTTTCTCCCTCAAATTTCCTAACTGAAGCGTTATAATAAAGAGGTTCCAATGGAAGCATGCTGAATCCAAACCAGAAGTGACAGAAAGACGAGCCTGAGCCAGCAGCCCCATCCTCTTGTTTCCCCCCTACGTCCGTTTTTCTGCTCACAGTCCATCTGTGTCTGCTCTGAGGCTCGGTCACTTCCACTCTGCATCCCCCTCCTCAGACCCCGGCGGCGTCCACGCCGTGCATGTCTGCCGCCAGGTTGGAAATGTCAACATGTTTGGGAGACACTAGTGCTGGAATCAATCTGGGAAAAATCCCAAAGCACAACAAGGGTACACGGAAGCTTCGGAGTCTCTATAAAATGTGAAAACATGAAATGCCAAAGGGAGATACTATTTAGTGTTTCTGTGGTTGTTTGGATGATCAGCTTTGCCTGTGGTGTAGTCTGCAGTCGCTGGCGGGTGGCCACAATAGACTAGGGAGGGAGGAGGGCCGTATATCTCTAAGGCCTGAGTTCAGAGCACAGGCCGCATCACCACAGCTTAACTCTAACTCCAGCCTTTTAACGGGAGCTATACGCCGGCTTATGTGGTATTTCTTAACCCTCACTATCAGAAATTTAATAACTCAGAATCTACTTTGTTTTGGTTAATGTCTGTCTTTGCACAGAATGGTTAAAAGGAGATATCACAATGAAACCACCACCGTGTCAAGATTCATCTTACTTTTAAAAGTTCAAAACAGACCAAACAGACAAGGTTTAATCATTTAAATCCCTGATTCAAGACATAATGGTAGAAATATATCCTCAACCCTCATGCTATTTACTGCTAAATTCATTTAAGTTGGATTTACAGAGGATATTATGTCTTTTAATATATAAAAAGACATAACCTTTTATAATGAACCACCTAAACCATCAACTGAGCCTGAATAAAACAGAGGGATTCGATCTCTGCAAGATACATGTGATTTGGTGTAAAGATTAAATATCAGTCCCAGAAAAAAGCAACAGCCCCCTCATAGAGATAGTGGCTGAAGCTTTTAATCATGGGCGAATGTGAAGCACATCCTATACAGTCATTTACAGGCTGTGCCGTTACATTTTTGAGAA
Source organism: Cyprinodon variegatus (assembly GCF_000732505.1). Taxonomy (NCBI): domain Eukaryota; kingdom Metazoa; phylum Chordata; class Actinopteri; order Cyprinodontiformes; family Cyprinodontidae; genus Cyprinodon; species Cyprinodon variegatus. The sequence goes on along the minus strand of NW_015151061.1, from coordinate 417,471 downwards.
TCATAACATGGACCACAAAATAAAAAACAAGACCATGGTTCACAAAGCCAATCATGGAGTAAGACCTTGATTTTGGAGAAATATCATTAAGTCTGAAGATTCGAATTTCAAGTATTTGCTACTATTGTTGAATTTGAAGGATTAAAGGGGAACTCAAACGCCTTAAAAAAAATCCCTCCCCTATGGAGTATAGGGCTGGCAGCATCATGCTTTGGGTGTTTTACTCGAATTTAAAAAAACAATGCACATGCACAATCCTGTACCCAATCCCCAGAGGGAACGCCTATTAAAACGCGTGTGAGAGAGTGCACAAGCCCATTTCTCCTCGTGCGCACACTGTTGTAAAGTTGCTGGTTGCATCGCTCATACAAGCTTACTTTCCAAAAGATGATTTGCTAATTGTTCACTATGCCAGACTCACCACAGTTAAGTGAAAATGGGGACTAGCACGTAGGACGGACTCACGTAAACATATCACCAAAATGATCGACAATTAGGATGAACACCTATTTTGATGATCCACCCAGAAGAAGAATATCCTCCACTATGCCATTAAATCCAAAAATATTGACAAGGTTTAACATAAAAGGAGGACAAATCTCTGGCTGTGGTTATTGCACATTTGTTTGTTTAAAATTCAAAAACTCTGAAAATACAATAATGATGTGGTCACAGGATGCCATTCAAGGTTGATTTGAGGCTACAGACTGGGATGCACTGATATGATCACCACTGATATGAATAAATTACTTAGCAAAAAAAAAAAAAAAGCCACCAGGAAGGGAGACAGGGAGTTATTGAGGAGTATGCAGAAGCAACTTAACATCTAGATAAGAGAAAGCAAGGAGTCATACAGGAAGAGGCTGGAAAGCAGGCTCCAGCAGAACACTATCAAAAATGTGTGGTCAGGGATGAGGAAGATCACAGGCTTCAAGCAGGAGGAGGACCAGACAGATAGAGGTCTAAGAAGAGCAAATGAACTGAACACATCCTTAAATGAGTTCACATCAGGAACAAGCATAGGATAGGCCAATTGGCTATGTGGTCTTGAATTTGATACGTATCTGATCTTTTTCAAAGGCGACCTGTGTTTGAGCAGCCAGGTCGCATTTTTCTGACCTGTATGCCATTAATACTCGACAAAGGTCACTATTTTGCATCTTGCTACACAGAAGCGGCAAGAAAAACGAAAACCATAGCGGATGATATTACGGAGAGAAGTTTTTAATCTTCAACCATCTTGAAACGATTGTGTTGCCAATGTGCTTGCTGAGGTCGGGAGAGATCACTAGATGTGCTCCAGCACTACCATCCATCTTTACCTGCATAAACATAGAGCACGTCATGGGCGTAGGTTTGCATAGGTCCCTACCAAAAATGTTGGCCGGCCCTACTTGTCCCTACCAATGATTCTATGTGAATAACATATTTATAATTTACAATACAGTGTTGTTGCAGCAGTCGCTTCTTTTCTCACAACTTGTTAATTCAAATTAATATTTTAAATGCTCAGTGTCAGTTCCTCTTATAATTCCCACGCCCATGTAAATACAATAAATCTATTTGCAGTCCCTTGAATGTATTACTTTGCTTTGTTTTACAATACAGAGAATATCAGCATATCAGATAAAAAAATAAGAGTGGGTTTTACCTCTGTTTGCCTCTGCACAATACTATTTCTTCAAAAGAAAACACCTGATAAATACACATACAACAGACATATTTAGACTATATTTGGTTAAAAAGGCACATATTTACCTTCGGTCTTAGTCTCTGGTAAATTCAAATGTTGAGTTCCCCCAATTTTACATTATTCTGAGCCACTGATGCTTAAAACATTGATAAACAGCATATTGTGTGTAGTGCTTATAAAATTTGTATAAATGTAGAAAAAATGCTGCTTTCTCTTTAAACCAAATGCGCCCTGATGCATGCATAAAAAAAAGAAAAAAGAAAAAGTAGGAGCATGCATAATGAGCAGGACCAATGACGTCAGACCAATTCAATTTAAGACCAATCTTGTCCCTACCAAAGTTGAGATCAAACCTACGCCCTTGGAGCACGCTTGATTGTGAAGTCTTTGCATCCTCTACTGCTCATGCAGGACACTTCAGTTGTATGAATGCAGTTCATAAAGGAGATCACATACAAGTCGTATATATTTGGAAATGTAAATTTTGTGAGCATGCAAAAGAATTGCATTACACAAAAAAAATGAAATTGAACATTAAGGCCTGTAGTGTGAACTTAGCCTATAAGTCAAGAGAAAAGGCAACTGGTGAAACTGAATCCCAACAAGGGATCCGGTCCAGATAGTGTCAGCTCCAGAGTCCTAAATGCTCTGTGGGATTCTACACCAACTCATAAACCAGGGGTCGGCAACCTGCTGCTGCGGAGACACATGTGGCTCTTTAGCGCCCTTGCGGCACCCTGGAGCTTTTTCAAAAATGTATGAAAATAGATTTTTTGTTTGTTTTAATATGGTGTGCAGTAGGTCAAACAAAAAATAATTATTTAATCATTATTTCCAATGCTGTAAATATTTGTATAATAAATAAATTTAATCAATAATTTATATTTTTGCACTCCAGACAGATTTATTTTTTGGTCCAATATGGCTCTTTGAGCAGTTTGGGTTGCCGACCCCTGTCATAAACCCATAAATACACTGGCGATCACCTGGACAAAAGAATCAGCTGGAGATGCTACTGTGAGGCTGTCTACAAGAAGGGTTAAAGGGGACTGCACTTTTACTTCAGCAGCAATAACATTCAGGTTAAAGATGACCATGTTATTTCCAAATTATTCTTAATCAATATAGTTAGAGAGAGCTATGGTGTCCTATGAATTTGTTGAATTGATTATATACTGATTTTATAAGTTTGCATTACTCTTGACATTTATTTTCCAGGGTTCATAATTGTTATATGTTGCAAAGGAAAGATTAGGTTTTATCTATTTTAAGATAATAGCATCTATAAGTTGACAAATGTACAAACCATTCAAATTTATAACACTAATTAACTTTAATATTAGTCATCTAAGTCTTTTTTTTAAACAAAAACCCTTCTCTATTAGTGCTTTCTCCCTTCGTCACAGCTATATTAAATAGTCCATCCATATACTGTACTATGTTGTTTTTAAGCAACATAACAAACAATGTATGGGCCATTCAAGCAGCTTAATAAGCAAGCGTACATAATAACCTAAAATCCACAAACTCCCATGAGAGTGTTTAGGACCAAGTGGTACCAGGAGATTGAGATCTACATGATCCGATCCAAACTTTTCTGTTGTCCCCAGAACCCTGCCAGCCATCATTTGCCCTTCTGACGTCTGTTTGACAACGTAAAAGATGTTTGCAAACATACCGGCACAAGGTCATATTTGGGTTCTCATACAAAAAATAAGTAGAACAAACAAGAAATTTAAGATGCTTTGTGAGCTGATTTGGGCATTTGGCTGACAGAAAGAGAGCAGAAACTTGCTGCCACAGACTGTTCTATGGACACAGAGCTGGTATCTGCTGGTCTGCACTCCACTTGACCCTTCCGAATTCAAGTATATTTTTAGAACTACAATGTGTGTAGTGGTGTTAGAGTAAGTGTGTATATTTATCTGCCTTGGTGTGCGTTCGTCATGTGTGCATGTTCTCTCGAAAGGGAGCACGTCTTATCTTTGCTATGGAGCATTCATCATGAGTGACATTTTCTGACACTCTACGTTCAAAGCAAACACATGGCTGCATGTTCTAACTTTCCTCTGCAGGGTGCTGAGAAGCCTGACTTATGTAGGTTGCCACTGAGACATTAGGCTATTGTCACTCTGCTACATTGATTTGGTGCTTTACCCATTATTTTTCCTGTGATAGGTTATTCTTTTGGACAAATGCTCCTTTCTTCCTAGCCCAAGCCCAAAAGCTGAATCAACAAAGGGCACAAGAATCTATGTGGTTCTGCTTGCTTTTAAAACTCCAGGAAACCTCAATGGGTCATGATCAAATGTTTTTCTAGGGAACCAAAAGACTATACGTGCCTTTGTTGTCCTTTTCCTATCTTGAGTCTCTGGTCTGTGTGTCCTTTAACACCACTGCAAATCTTAAGCTTTGCCATGCCTGTAGATTGCCATGTTTGATAGATTTATCGTATAAAGCAGAGCTGATGCTTTTGGTCCATTTTACATTCCTGTGAACTGTGGAACACCATTGGCTTGACGTCATTGGTTATGGCAATTTTTCATGTTGTGGAAGCAGCCTTAGCAGAAAATAGGGTGGGTGGTCTTCAATGGGGGACGGTCAGTAAATGGAAAGTGCAACTAAAACACTGTGATGGTAGATAAAACAATAACTGACATACCCATTACCCGTTATGAACTGAATGTAGAATCACCTCATAAACATCCACCATGCAGGTTCAGATCTAGCTCCTTCCAGTAAAAGGTTTTTACTATGTCATTTGAAGTAAAGCCTAATCCCCGAAAATATAACCTGTCTGCATCCTTTAGGTGGCGTTATGGGTAGCTCATGGCAAAGGGTTAAAGAGGGAACAAAAGTAATTTTATTGAAAAGGCAGAGTGGTTGATTTGAAAGGAAATCACACTTTGATTTTCTTTGTCTTTATGGTTGAACTCACCTTTAAAAACCATTTGCTCTTCCCACCTTAATCAAAATGACTTGACTGATATTAAATGCAGGTCACTGGCAGACAGACTCTGCCAGATTATTTGAGAACCGTCGGAGAGGAAAAGTGTTCAGCCTACCTGATGTCAACGCTGGTTCTGCTTTCTGTATAATCCTGCCCTGCCATGCCTCTAATAAATATCTTAATCCACTTTGGTTTCTCGTCACTGACTCTGCTTTTGTGCCTTGGTTTCTGTCTCCTGGTATTTTCCTGGATTGGACTTATTCCCCTGCTCTGACTCTGGCCCAGCTTCCAGGTTACGGTGTATGGATCTCTGTTCTAGTTATAACATTCCAATTCTGCCTCTCTGGTTCTGACCCCTTTCTGCCACTAGACCATTGATCCTTTTGAAAATATCAGAAACCTCTGTTTGAGGTTAGTGGCATTCAATCTGAGTATGTCTAATTCCCTGAGTTGCTTAACTGCCTCTAACCTTATCCTTTTTTCCATAGTGGATTCTACTGACCTGCTGCAGTTTGAATTTTATTAAATTGTTTAATTACCTCTCTATTCGTTGTTCATGGCTGAATTTTGGATCTCCAGAGACAGTTCTTTATGGATACACCCTGCTCTTCATTCTCATTAACGCTTTAGATAGACACCATTACTTCCCCATTCCATCCTCACCTCGACCAGCAAATCATTTTAGCACAGACACCTATTATGTTTTTAATGAACTTCCTTGATTCCATTTCTTTAATATAATGCTAAAGATTATACAATCAAACGTCTTCATTGTTAGACACCAGTATAACCTCTTTTCCACTGAAAATACAGTGTTTTTCAAACATGGGTCGACCAGCTAACAATCAGCATTTGGCTCCCTTCCCACTGGCAAAAAAAGCTGGGTCCAACCCCTCAGTGGCAAGCTGTATGACCTCTGTCCTTCTGCGGCTGCATGTCTGGTGCACCATCACACTGGGTTAGCGTTGATGTCAACAGTGCAACAAAATCCAGGAAAGTAAACAATGGAGAGGAACGTGTAAGGAAGCCAGGGTGTAGTAAGTGTGCCTTATTGTTTTGTGCTTTTATTTGTCTGAATCCCTCTTACCAGTGCTGCTGCATGTTTATCGAATGTAAACAAATGTTTACGTAAACAAAGTTTTTTCAGCTTGTTAAGTCAGACCCGACTGGCGCGGTGTGTTGATGTTCGTACGTTGCGCTCAATGGTTTCATGTAAGTTAGCGGGTCAACCCAGCTGGGGTGTTCCCACAGCATGCCGATCAGAGCTGAGGCGATATTGACGTGGGTCGCTGACTGAGCCGTTTCAACCTGATCCATTTTAGTTGCTGACTGAGCCGTTTCAACCGAGTAGTCACGCATCACTTAGCTGTTCCTACTGCCACTAAAGCCCAATTGTTCCCGTGTTTAAACAAGTAAGGTACCTTACCAGCTTGTTTTGTTTGTAGGACTACCATTGTGGAAAACGACTCGTGAAGATGGACCAGCTAGAAGACCGAGGTGCACAAGAACGCTGGGACCCTTTTTTCACCTGGATCCCTGCTCTTTTTTGCCCTCATGTCCCTCAGTTGTCGTACAAACTTGCCTCTTGCGTTTTTTCCACTTTCTCACCGCCTCGGCCACATCTTGACCCACAGCTAGTTAGTGATTGTCCCTCTTGCATTGTGGCATGGAATAACATAGCGCAGTCCATGCCTTAAAATTGGGCATAAATCAAAAATATCTGCATCATACCTGTGACAACCTCATTGCGACACTCTGCTGCAGCAATATAACCAGCCCTTATAGTTTGGGAAAACTTGTCTTTCAATCTAAAACCTACTGGCCAAAGCTTATACATAAGAATACTGTGCTCAAAGAATCCAGAGGAAAAAATCTTATAATTATTACTTATGATGTATTATGTATGTGAATATCTGGGCGGTTATAGTGGGAGCCTGAATACAACCAGAAGAACAGCTACTGAAGAGTCATGAGAAAGAAGGGGTACCCAAAGAAAACCTACACAATAAAAGAAATACCTCAGGACATATAGATATTTATACTAGATTGTTGCTAAACATCTCATAAATCTTTGATTATTCTATAAAATCAGAATCTACCAAAACCCAAACCAATTTTGACTGTTGCTGAAATAAGGCCCTTTTATTACAGTGAAATCTGAACGACAGTTGTTTGACAGGTGTAATAAAAGTAACAAACTTCCTTGGAAGAGAAAGAGAGAACCCAATCTTCTCTAATAAATTAGTGGTGTTACCATGAACAGCAAGAGCACCGGCTGCACCTTGCTTTGGCAGGTAATTTTATGAGATCAAAAATTATTGTTTGAGATTGTTGCTCTGACACATTTCAAATAAATAATGCTCCCTCGTGTCATTATGATCACAGGGTGTTCGGTCACAGCGTCCCTGGAGATTATTTATGAATTATTTGCAAAAAGAAAGTAGGGTTGTTTACTGTAATTTTATTATGTAGACTCAATGAAAGGTTAAAAGATAACATTTGAATAAGAAAATGGTTTTGCATAAAGGAACATTAGAAACATTTCCTAAAACTGTGACATTGTAAAACAAAAACTGAATTCCTTCACATGGGTTCTAGAGTAATCACCTCCAGCTTTCGCAGAGTGAGTCTATATCTTGAAAAATTGGGTTGAAAGTCATGGGAACCCCAAAGGTCTTGTTGAGACTTCTGCAGTACCAGCAGAAGACACACTTAGGACTACAATTAGATCTGAGTCAGAGTGTGAACTGAGTGGGCGAGACAGATATTGTGTCACAGCGACCAGAGGTGTCACTTTCTGACTCCAATATATCCAAGATGAAGCATGATGTCATTGGCTGGCTGTCCGCTAACTTGTAGATCAGGGCCACAAGCTCAGACCCGAAGACTCAATGGCTCCACTGGAGGCGGAAGAAAGCCTGGGACGTGAGGTTGAAGGAGGGGGAGTAAACAGTAGAAAAAGGAGGAAAAAGTCTCCCTTGTCATCACTGCCAGCAATTTATTGCTAACATGCAGCTGGATATCATGACCAGACTTTGTATCTCTGAAATATGTATACAAAGTAAATTGCCAGAAAATAAAAATATTTTATTAAGACAATGTGTGGGTCTTCTAAATTAACTCATAAGAACATTTCTCTCTGAGTTAGACCAGAAAAGAAAACTGATTGAAAATGTAGTGCATCACAATGCATACATATTAAGATGGTTCAGTTCATATAAACAGTCTGAATGTTGTTAAAGGTAATAAAAAAATAGACTGTTTAAGACATACTTCATTAAATAATATGAAATGAGAATAAATTTTTAGAGAAAAAAACGTATAAAATTATTGTTTATCCGACCTTTTTTTTTTAAACCAAGCAGCTGAAAAGCGTTTTTATATGTACATATTTCACAAATTTAGCTTTTCTTATGAGTTTAAGCTTTTTGGCCTTGAAAGGCCTCCTTACCACTATCCCAACCTTTAGTTGCCTTATCTCAATTAGGTCAGGAAACTTGTTGTACCATGAACAGAAGATGTTAGGTTATGGTTTTTAGCATTTTCCATATTTTTTGTTATCATGTATAGTTTTTGCCATATTCAGTTTTTTTGTATTTGTATTCTGCCTTTGTGGGTTCCCATATTAGTTTGCTTCCTAAAAATCAACCCTTTTTAGTTCATTTTTTTTCCTTTGTTTTCTTATTTAATTTTTATGTGTTAATAGAAAGATTATATTAATTGCTTCATTTTGTTTTTCTATATTTTTATGTAGTTAATCCTGGTTCCTCAGCAAAAGCCATCAGCTAATTGGTTGACTCCATTCACCTGTGTCTCATCATTTCTACCTATGATTCCCCATTATTTAGTCACAGATTTTTTATTTTTTTTGTTTCTTATTCGTGTTCAGTCTTCATGCCCTTTTTCTACCTTTTAATTTGACTAATATCTCCATTTAATCCTTATATTCACCTTGCACACTGGTCCAAAATATTAACCTTTAAGAAGTTGGGCCAAGCCAGAATTTTGACATAGGTTATTAAATAGAACCATCTTTATACAATAAATATTTTGAATGTTTGAATAATAACAAACTTGACTAATTGAAAGCATAAGAACTTTGAAATAAATAAATCAACCTTTATAAATCTAGAACAAGACAGTAAAGCTAAAGGATGCAAAACAAATACATTTTAAGACACTAGATACATTTCGATTACAAATGGACGCAAAACTATGTTGATATTTTTCTCATTTAAAAAAAAAGGCAAATTTAACAATGGCAGAATTTCCCTTCAGTAAAAAATAAGTTTAAGATTGAACGTAAATATGTTGTGTCACCCGATAACTCTTGAAAACAACATGGCAGCGGCAGATGCAAACGCAAAAGATATATCCAAGTTTCAGCTCTAGTGGGCGCCATCATCTTTCAACGATTTCCTTTCTTCTTCTTCGTCATTTTTTTACAAGGCCAGCTGCAGATGACATGACTAATGCAATGCGAAAAAAGATACAAATTTTGATACAACCAAAACAAATGACAAATTGGAGTTTTTTTTATTAAATTAAAGTGTTTCCATTTAGCCGTTTTATATGCGTAATAATAATTTGCACAATTTGACAGTTAATGGAAATGCAGCTACTGAGCAGGTCATTTTGAAGAAAAACTTTTTGGCGAAAAAAATGCAAAAAACAAAAATTAATAATGAAAAATGATTGATAGCATTTTCTGTTGTTTTCAGAAACTAAATTACTCCCATTTGAAGCTTTGGGTCGCACTGAAATTTAAGGTTAAACTTAGGTTAAACAACTTTATAAAATTTTCAGGGTGCTTTTAAAGGAAAAGTCTTTTAGTGGTTCTGTTTAAGAGAATCACACAAAAGTTAGAAAATCTCAGTTGTTCAAATTCAATGCATAGAAACCTTTAATTAGCCAGTCTAAATGGACCTAATGAGTAGACGTGTGCTCTTGTCTGCCATGTGGCTCTTTTCTTTTCGCTCTCTGATGGTTTGGACATCTGTCAAAGAAACAGACACTAAAGGACATTTCCAGGATTTTCTGAAGGTGTTTTTACAGTTACCCCATAAACACTAATTTAAATAATTCGAAAATCTTTACTGTTAAAAACCGCGCAGCTTATCCGGTTTCCTGATTGAGAAGCTCTGAATAACAGTTGGTAAAAGAGCCTTCATGAGAAACATAAACCTACGTCCCATGAAACCATCACAAAAACACAAGCGTTTTCCTGCAGTACACTTATACACTCACACACGGACAAACTACCAGACGTACTAATCATCATGGGACAGGAGACACCTTGCTGCCCTGCTGACAAAGAAGACTTTCACTCTGTGTACTTCACACAGGCCTGTAAACTGTCCACTTAAGTCTTCATCGAGTTGACTGACAGCTAGGAAATGTTTTGGCTTCTTGACATGTCCAAGGGTGTGATTTGTCAAATAAACATCCTCTCAGAACCAGACAGCAGCAGGCTTGTTGAGCAACAAGGAAACACACTAAAAGAGATAGGTTGTGTGTTTCTTCTCTCACAGACATGATAAAGTAAAAATGTCTTAATTTAAGTGTATTTCCCCCTAATTTGAGCAGGTAAATAAGATAGTTTGCCCCTGAAATTAGTATTTTTACTTTCAAAATAAGATAATAAGTGACGCGTTGTGTTTATTTATTTTAAGTGTAAATTGTCTTGTTCCATTGACAAAATGTCTCATTTACCTTCTTAATCCAAGAACAAATGCACTTAGATGAAGAATGAAAAATGACTTGAATGAAAATGAAAAAAATGAATTTCAATTTTTTCCAGTGCACTGAGTCGATCTCATTAACAAGGGTGACCATAATAAGTTTATCTTTGCAACTTTAATTTGCAATGAGTGGGCTACAGAAATAGAAGCTGCCTCAAATATAGTAGGTTTTAAAGCTTGACAGTTCATCTTTGAGGAAATGTGCTGTACTGTATGTGTTCTGCTGTAAAGACAGGAAGAGTCTGAATATAAAAAAAAAGTCTCACCTTGTATTGTGCTTTGAGAACGCCCTGCTCGGATGCCTCCTATCATTGCAACATGTCAAAGACAAAGTCGCTCTTAACCTTTGGGGATGGCATTTTGAAATTCCCTGGAGGGATTCCTCTGTTAGCTGCGACTCTGCAGGTCAGAGATCACACAGGTCACTGCTATAGCACCTCTCAGAGACAGGAGCTTTGACGGCAGAGCTTTTAGAACAACTGCTAGTGTGTCTGGGTGGGATATGACAAAGCAGTGGCTGTTTAGAGAAGAAGGAGGCTGAATGTTTTACCAATTTGGCATCGGTTATGTATGATAGTAAAAGTAGTTCAAACTTGAGTTTTTTTGTGTTTAATGAACTGCAAAGAATTTTAATGTAAATAGTTTTTTTTTCTTAAAATAAGTGATTTTTTTTTCTTGAATTGAGGAAGGAAGTAAGATGCATTGACAATGGAACAAGACCATTTACATTTAAAATAAAAAAAAAACAATTGCATTGTCTTATTTCAACTGCATATTATGTAATTATGTTTTAAGAGTAAAAATACTAATTCTATTTGCAAATCATCTTATTAACCTACGCAAAGAGGATAGATGGTTTAAAACTGTTTTACAACTGCCATCTTTGATAAAGTCGTAGGGAAGCGGCTGTTACAACCGTTGTATTTCTGAATACTTCAGAGTATTTACACAAGTGAATAAAGTGAATGTGATTGGTCGTTTATCAAGGGGGCGGAATTATTGTGGCGGGAGGTTCACAAGCAAGTTTGGTTGTGGCCGGTTTATCGGAAGCATCTTGCTAACCAGTTAGCAACTTAGTGCTAGTAGGTTCCCAAGGGGAAATTACATTGGGACCAAGTAGCACTTACACAGTAACACTGCCAAGGAACGCTATGGATGGCGCAAAAATGCAAGAGAAGGAAATTTTTTTGCCGGAGGTCGTGGTCGGAGTCTCCTCCTTCATACTTTTGTTATTTTGAAGAGGAAAGCGGGGACGAAGTTGTTGTGGAAGAGGACGCAAGGGCCTTGCAACGCTGTGTCTTCGCCAGCTCTACGCCTGCCGAAGACACAGACGTCCATCCCCGTGAACACTGGGACGGAACTCTATGGCAAAGTAAATTATTCTTATTTCAACCATTGCATATCTAAGCTGCGACATATGAATCAAGATGCTAGGACCGAAAATATTTGATTGACAGATGACCTTTGATATATGATTGGCTGAATTTAGGTGT